>NC_045650.1:3300000-3461395 GCF_009829145.1 Chiroxiphia lanceolata
TTGGGATATTGAAAATCTGCATTGGAATAACTTCAGGACAAAGCAGTTTCATGCATGTGTGGAAAGCAGGGATCTAGCCCCAAAGCAAACAGTAGGGAAGAGCAAGAGACGGGTGCAAGTGTGTTTGGTGTCCCACCTTCTGCAAAAGGTTCTGTAGCAGCCAGTGCTAACAGGGGAGCAGCGAGTCCCACCTTCCCTCCCTGCTGCACAAAGCTGTAACAATAAAATTTTATCTGGTTTGCATCTCCTTCTCAGTCTTTTCCTCTCTTGTTAACTGCTGAGATTTGCCAGGCCTCACATAAATCTCCCCTTTGGATACCAAGAGGACAGATCTGGATCTCAAGGTCTGGCAGGGGAACAGTGCAGGCAGGATCTTTGCCCACAGCTGCCTCCCCCCCCCCCCAGAATGGGGATTAACTCCCAGCTTCACTCCTGCTCAGTGCTGCTTCAGACTGCTCTGACTTGGAGTGTTTGCGTGAGATTACTCCTCCCTAGCAGCCATGTGTCATGCAAGGAGGATTAGTAATAATGTATGGACTGAAGAACTCCTGAACCCAAGTCACTTACAGCGCCAGACAACACAGCCTAGTTCTCTATCTTTAGGGAGCTCTTAGTCTAAGCTGGAAGTTCAGCACTGATTCATGCAGTGACTAGACACTAACACAGACAAAACCAATTAGTCCGCAGGTATCCCTCAAGGATTTTAGCATTCGCTAGAATGAATAAGCTGAGCTTCCATGAATGTATGCCTAAGTACTTATGATAAAATATTCAGAAGACTTTCGGAGATGTTATTCAGAAACCTCATGCTTATTAATTTCTGTTTCCTTAGGTCTGTGGGCCACAGAATCTGGGTGAAAAGGGGCCTATCTGGAACACTGTGAATCTTAACCCCTGTACTTCTTAAAGCAGAAGCAGGCTGATCTCAGCAGCTAAAGTCTTGATCAAACCTGTTCTCCTGTGAGCATTGAGACTGACTTGGTTGACATCAGTGTGGTCTCCAACCAGCTCCCCAAGGCATGGAGTGACAGGACAAGGGGCAATGGCTTTAAACTATTAGAGAGCAGGTTTAAATTATATTGGGAAGAAATTCTTTACCATGAGACACTGGCACAAGTTTCCCAAAGAAGCTGTGGCTGCCCTATCCCTGGAAGTGTTCAAGGCCAGGTTGGATGGGGCTTGGAGAAACCTTGTCTAGTAAAATGTGTCCCTGACCATGGCAGGGGAGTGGAACTAGATAATCTCTAAGATCCCTGTCAACACGAACCATTCCATAATTCTATGTGTGGAGCAAGGGGGACAGCAGAGGAGACCATGATCTTGCAGTCTTTGCTGGCTGTTTTGCTTGCTTTGCCTCAGCCTCAGGTTCTGGATGAGGTATCGTGCTCCTGCCTGTCACCCACAGGGCTTTGGTGCTGTGCATTCGTTGGCATTTCACTGTTATGCAGACACTGGCTGTGGTGAATCTGTTGTCCTCTGAAGGCAACAGGGCTCCCAGTCCACAGGCAGGCTCCAGAGTTGTGCTGCTGCTCGCTGGAAATGGTTGATTTTCTGGTAACGTGAGTGTTACTAGCAGCCACGTACTGACCAAGCCTCACACAAACACCTGCTACTTGTGTCACAGATGGCAGGCTGTCAAAATTATTGAAAGATGCAGTCAGATCCGACCTGGTGACCTCTAAGTATGTGGCCCTTATTACTGCATCCTGGTGCTATTCACACCCCAAAAGAGACGTATGCTAAAAATTCAGTCCTCACTGGCATCTTTATTTTAGCAGCTCTTTCTGTCATACAGAGTGACATGTTCCCTTTTCACCCTGAATCCCAAGAGAGAAGAGGATTATTCACTGTAGTGCCAGAGGGTTTATCTAGGAATAAATGGGCTGAAAATGAGCAAGAGAAATAAGGCTGAATATCTGGAGCTGAGGACAGACCCGAAAGCCCTGTAGTTTGTTTTTTTTCTCATTGCTAGTTTGTATCGTCTTGAGAAACTAAGTTTCTGTTCCTTTTTTGATGCTCCAGTGGTAGTCCCACTAGTGTGAATGGAGTCCCTCCTGCTCTGAGAGAGACCAGGTTACACTGAAAGGACTGTGAGCAAGTGTCTGCCTCAAGGTGTGGGCTCTAGTAAATGTCTTATTTCTTTTGATCACCTAAAATAACCAAATATTTGTATTTTCCCTGTTTGTAATGGGAAAATGTCTTTCTTATTCTGGTGTGTTTGTAAGTCTTAGTCTTAGGCTGTGAGTGGTATCATGTATAGTATGTTTGCTCACCTCTCCCTCCCTGCAGTAGCTCACAGAGTGAGTGAATACCCCCCTGAATTCACCTTGTGTGAGACACCTCGAGATTCTCATAGTGGTTGGTGCCATATTCCACATCTTGTTGCAAGTTCTGCCTGTTCTTTTCATCTGCCTGAAACCACTTCTTTTTCCTTCTCAGCTCTTACTGGCCTTCAACCAAAAGGCTGTTTCCACTCAGTAGCGGGTAAGTTATGACACAGCTCACACTCTTCTCTAGGAAGAGCCTGCACTAAGTGTAGGTAAAGGCAAACAGCCAGGTAACAGAGTCTGGCAAGAAATGGTGTGAAGGGCTGTCATCCAGCACAACAGTATTTCCTTCTTTCTTGTCCCCGAAACTGCCCGTGGAACTGAACCAGTGATTATCCATTTTTGTATGTGGTATCTGTGTCTTGATGGAGCTCAAATATCAAGGAAAGGAATCTATGTTGCAAAGGGCCCAGACTGAGTGTGAGAGGTTGACAAAAGCCTTCTCATTTTGTCTTTTAAACGTGATGCTAATGTCAGTCAAAGGTCTCTGTATGGGACAGCAAGGGAAGGAGTGATAGCTTTGCTCACGTGCAGAGGAGAACAGCCTCCATCCACCCTCAGCTCTGCTAAGGATGACAAAATATCCTGGCACAGAATTGTGTGTCTAAAGGAGTTGAGGAGAAAAAAATCTGGATCCAGTCCACCCAGATTTTCAGAGCTGGCTAAGGTAGGCCTGCATATGTGGGGAGGTGCAGAGAGAAGCCGCAAAAGCTGAGGGCTATTCCAGTGTTCAGGGCTCCTCAGGCTGCGCCAAATCAATTATCATACAGAGCTGGAATTGCAGGCCTGCTCCTGGAGATTTGTTCAGGCTGAATACAGAAAAATTAGCAGGGCTAATAACCAGAGCACTCACTGCTCCAAGCCATCAGACAACACCCTCTCCCCTGTGAACACGCAGCCAGGACTTGCTGAATGTTGGTAGATGTATAGTAGATATATATTAATAGTCTGTACTAACAGACATAGTTCTGGTTCCCTGGTTGAAAGCAAGCAGTGTGTGTATGAGTACACACATGTATTTCTGTCTGTATAAATACATTTAACTAGGTGCTGTAGAACACAGCTCTGCATCTCAACTTGCTGTCTAAGCAATCTAAACTCTCCCTTTAGTTAAAGGATCCCAGGGACTGTATTGATCTGACAGAGATATCCTTGAGTCATGTTATTGCTTTTTCGTCCCTCATCCTAATAAACCAGAACAAAAGGCAGTCCTTACTGCTTTTACTACTGCAGTTTTTAACTGCACTTTGAAAATGTTTGCTTACTTTTAAATTGTTCTTTGAGATAAAGGCAAACATCATTGTTATTAACAGTTTAAATGTTATCCACATAATCTAAAATAAATAGGAAATCAGTATGTATTAGATTATGGTGCTTTTTTTCTCATTTTTTATCTTTAAAAGTACTCCAGATATAGGATTTTTCAGCTAGAGCAGGTGTAAGATATATCCTGCCTTTACTAATTATTTTTTTTTTCCCCCCCAAATAGGGGACTTAATTATGAACAAAATGGACAAAAACCAGACATGGGGAAGATGAGATAATATGCACCATTCAGTAGGAAGATTTTTCCAGGGTATTTTGCTTCAGTCAGAACTGGCGTGAGAGGTCAGTCCTGCCAGTCCTCCAGGTCTGAGCTCTGTTATCTGGAGGACAATGAGAACAACGAGCTTTATTGGCACCACAGGAATAATTATGCAGCCAGTGAGCCTGCGGGGCAGCAGGGGAGAGCAGGACTCCAGCTCCTTCCTCCTGCTCCCCTGCCCTCACCATCTGCTCCGTGCTGCTGATCTGGTGCTCGGTCCCCTGCGGTTGCAGGACCCACAGTTCTGGTTCTGCCACTGCTTGGCTGCAGACATCAATCCCTGGCTGTGGCAGAGCAGTTCAAGCCACCATCTGAAACTCCTGGCCATGCTCCCTGTGCTACTGGGAGAACAGCTTATGGCCACAGGTGTTTTATTCAGGTCCTCTGAACAGGAGAGAATAATTGGTTAAGGAAAGCACCTTGTGGTGTGTGCCTGATTCTGTGAAAGAAGTATTTCCTCAAGTCACTGCTGTGTCCCTGCGCTCTTGATGTAATCTCTTGTGCCCTTCCTCACTCCCTCATGCCCATAATAGTGCTGCAAGGGGAACAGAGAGGCTGGGAATGGTGACTGATGGAACTGTTCTCCTCTGTATGTCTCGTGGTGAAAATACACCAGGAAACTCAGCCTCTGTACTAGATAAATCAGCTGAGAGAGAAAACTGTGAAAAAACAATGTGGCATAACAGGGTTAGACCATGAAAAAAACCCCTTTCACCTTGTTAATCTATTAGTATAGAGTAATAGAAGAAATAAGATCATGTATGGGAGAGAGATAGTGGACTTCATTTGGACTTCAAAAAGTCATAAGGAAAGAAAGACTCCTTCAAGAACCTGTAAACGGACCTGTGGTAGTGATAAGAAGAGTAAATGTTACCACAGGTGAGGAACAGGCTTAGAAGAAGAAACCAGGGTAGAAATAACTTTTTATCAGAGTAAAAATTAAGTATCAAGATACTTGACCAAAAATTAAGTATCAAACGGGGTTTATTGTCTTCTTGGGTGATCTGGAGGTAGAAGCACTTGGTGAAGACAATGAAAGAATTATGGTAGTAAAGAAAGTTGGGAGACAAGTGAGAGACTTGCTGAGACGAACAGGCAGTGTAATGGATGATTGTAAATGCAGAGCAGCACACACTGGAAGAAATTATTCTTATACTTATCTTTTAAATTAAAAATAACTATTCTGCAAAGAAAATTAGTCTTGCTGAGGCAGGCTAGTAAATAATAGCTTAGCACAGAATCAAAACAGCATGCTAAAGCATATGGTATGCATTCAAAATTCACACAGGAAGGAGCAGCTTTTTAAAATATTGCTGTATTCCATTTACCTTTCCAGTTCACCTCTTTGCCTTTTCCGATGTGTCTCAGAATATGGAAGCAAATAGGTATCTTCTCCAGTGACTGTGCTGCACTGCAGCCCTCTGCAATGCTCCAATCTTCTGAAGCTGCTGGAAGGGGTGGGGTAGCTCAGGCAGGTTCTTGGTGATCCTTGTCAGTGTGGTGTAACTGGGACTTTGGTGAAGCACGAAGCAGGTTACAAATGGTCAGAGTATGTGTGCTCTGGAGTGTTGGGTTCTAAATCACCTGGGCTCACATGGCTCTCCATAGCTGCCAAGTCTTGGTGTAGTTTTGTGCCTGCAAGCACGAGCCTGGGAGTTCCCTGTGGCTGGGATATGGAGATGACCTGGCACCCAGGCTAACTTCCTCTGGAGGTCCAGGGCATCTAGTTATGAAAAGGTATTGGGAGAAGCTGTAGCTGTAGCTCTGCAGATGGGGAATGCCCTAACTTTCCACAGCCAGGTGACAAATATCTTAGGGATATCTTACCGCAGCCTTTCAGTACTATAAGGGGACTTAAAAGAAAAATGGGGACAAATTTTTAGCAGAATCTGTTGCAATGGGACAAGGGGTAATGGTTTTAAACTAAAAGAGGGTAGATATAGATTAGCTATAAGGAAGAAGTTTTTTACAATGAGGGTGGTCAAACTCTGGCACAGGTTGCCCAGAGAAGCTGTGGCTGCCCCATCTCTGGAAGTGTTCAAGGCCAGGTCAGACAGTGCTTGTAAAAGTTTTGCTCTTGATGTATACATATTTGTGCATTCTTCAGTCAGGTGTCCTGTGCTGTAGAGCCATTAACTCAGGATTTGTAACTTCTCTCAAACACTTTTTTCATATGTAACTTTTGCGGTCTTTTTGTCTACAAAATGGTATCATTGGAGTGGAGAGAAAAATACACCCTTCACCATTCTTCACATCGCCTGATATTAACAGGAGCCCATAAAATACTTTAGTAATGGAAATAAGCAAAAATCCAGTGCAGCCATTTCGACTTTGTCATGAATTTTAAACTTAGCAGATAAGTTATTTAGGGAGAAATGCTAAGGAGAATTTGCAGACAAGCAAAAATCTATTTGAAACCTTAAATGTGAGCAGCCTTCCATCACGGAGCTCAGCTTTAGCCCATCATGAACTAAACTTCCCTTTCTCAAATGTGCAGATATCAGGAACCTTATCAACTGTTGGCAGGCTGCAGGATTACATGTAAATTAAGTGTATCAAAGAGTCGAGTCAGATAGCCAACATTAGGAACTAAGAATGTTATTCTTGCCTACTTGAAAGCCCTTCATAACGGATTAGAAACAAGAACTTACATCTCTTAATACCGACGCTGAAAATTTTTAATGCTGAAATTTGAAGTATCTTTTTTCTTCTATTGAATTTTAATATTTTGGGAGTAAATGGTACTGGGGATTTCCTTCATTTTAGACAACCCTAGTCACAGAGGGTTGCAAAATGATGTATACGTTTCACAATCAAAATGAAAACCATAAGGCTGAATTTTGTATAAGAGACTCGACAGAGTTGTTGGCAAATGTTATTTTTAGCACTGCAGAGCAGCAGAGATCTTTACAATCTTGGCATTTCTTGCAGTTTTAAAATGGAGAACAGCTTTTGAAATGTCTGCTTTTCCTTGAATTTTTATCCATATCATGAGCTTCTTCATAAAGTTTTTGCACTGCTCTTGGCAGCAAGTACTGATTTAGTGCCAAACAGTGTAGAACTGCTCCATTTTACACTGTTTCTGCAAAAGGCTTTTTCTTCCAGAAAAGAGATGCTGTAAAAAATGCCATCTGATCCTGACATTCATTGTTTGGGTTGTTTCCAGTTGCACGTGTGAAGTGTTCAATGTAGTGTACAATGGACAGTGATAAGGAAAAATGAAGTTGGGTCAAAAGTGCATTGAGCACTAATCTACAGATTGCATAGTAGTTAATACCAGTGAAAACCAACTTGTTTTTTTTCTAAGCATAGCTCACAAAGACCTTCTTTTTCTCAAACCCAGAAGAAGGTAGTTGCTACAGGAAATATGTCACAGATGAGAGACAACGTGCTTCACGGATTCAAGAGTGGGTCTCGGGGCTCCTGGCATGAATCCTAGATTCAGCTGCAGTGTTTGACTGAGGGTAAGGCAATTAATTTGGTGTTTTCAGGCAGGGGTGCTGTGACACATTTAAACTCATAGGGAGGCTGAAATGAGTTTGTCAATTTGCCTTTGATGTCCAAGTCGCAAAAGTTTTCACACATCTATGTCTTAGCTGTTTTTTTGTAAAACAGAAGAGGACCCAGTTTTAAGACAGCTGAGAGCTGGAAGGATTATATGGTTCAGGGATGGTTATCAGGGTTTATCAGCCCTTCCTAGATTCTTCAGGAAGAATGTCTAGTACCAATTCCTAACAGTTTTCTAAGAGCTAGCACTGCTAGCTAGCACTGCTATACAGTCAGTAATACATAGAGCACAGTTTGAATGGTCATTTAGCTCTCCATTTTTTCCTTCCCTGCCTGTGTGCATGGGGATTTGCCTGTTTGCTTTGCTTTCCTTGCCATATTGTTTCAATTATCAGACAATCTTTTTTTCACCTCCACTTGACTTACACGTGGGTTTGACTTACAACTGGGACAATATAGTCATTCTGGCAGCTGTATCGGGGGCCACCTTCTGCTGCTTTTTGGACCACCAGCTAAGATTGATGAAGAATACTAAGTCTCAATAGCATCATAACAGGCTGAATACCTCTTCTTTTCATTGCATCCAGATACAGCTTAGAGAATACCTGGGTTTAGTCCTCCAAGGATCTGGCTTCTAAAACAAAATAAGCATCCGGGTTCTGCCCCCTCAGCGGGTAAGATCCGTTGAGGGTGATCTCTGGTGCCATATTTAGGCAGGAGACAAAGCAGAGATTGATTTAGTCCCAACCTTCACATGTGCTTCCTTTCCATAAGTCATGCTTTCACTTCTTTTTTGTAGCCTGGCAGCTGCAAGGGCTGGTTGCTTGGTGACGCTCTCCGCAGCACAAAGAGCTCTCAGCTGGGAGGCCAGGGCTGTCCGCCACAAACAGCTGGGATAATTTTATTTGTCTTTCTCTTGTTCCTGTTAATTGCAGGGACCTGAATCAAAGTCAACATAATAGAAAAGGGAACACTAGCAGATACTATTTATGGCTCCTTTAACATCCACCTTTTTCTTCCAGAATCAGGGAAGTGACAGTAAGTGCCTGAAGTGGCCTGTTATTTCAGAAATGCAGGAATAAAATTAAAAGGCATGATTTCCACTGCTGGTTCAAGCAGGCTTTCACCAGGTTCTATATAAAAGCAACATGTGAGACAGGGATTTGGATTTATGAATCATTGTTCCTTAATCCAGTGTGTGACTGCCCGCCTGTTCATTCTTTGTAATAATCCTATGCTGTGCAGGTCACATCTATGAAACAGCTAATAATGACTTCTCTACCTGAAAAGAGTACACTGCTCCTCAAGTATATAATTTCTGGTCAGGTGTTAGCTGCTTTTGGGTAATTTACTTATGCAAGGGGCTAGATGGTAACCAAACAAGTAAACCCTAACACTGAATATTTGCAGTTCACTGATGAAATGCACTTTAACACGGATAAACTGATGTATGAATGTTCTAAGGACCTGCTGTTAAAACTCAGGACCAGAAAGTGTTGTTGATTTCTGCATTTTCTTACCTAACCAAAAGCCCTGAAGTACAAAAAAACTAAAACCACCTTTCGAGAATTTGGGCTGCTCTGTTTCTAGGGCTAAAATCAGGGAAGATTGAAGTGGAAATGTACCTGCCTCACAAAGTGCTAAATCTTGCATGCAGAGCTGCTGAGGCAATGGAGTAAGTTGGTGTGATCTTCTGATCTGATTGTGAGAATGAGGACTCTGAATTTTAGTGCCTCACACTTGTGAGCTGTAGTAGCAGGTGTTGTAGGGGACACTCGGGGGCTTTGGACCTTTTTTATGTCCATGTGTCTGCACAGGGCTGTATTACATGAACCATTTCAGTGAAGAGACAGAGGTCCGGGTGCCATTTCTTTGTTAAAAAACACATGTTTGAGCTATAGTCTCTTTTTTTGATCCAAAAACCTTTTGTCACTCCCATAAAGGTACTTATGGCATAGTTTTCATCCCTGAGCTGGTGCTCCCCAGATATTTTTTGAGTGCATGGGTATTTACATAGATTTTGTTGATTCCAAATCTGGCAGTTTTCCTCACTGATTACTTTCCAATGTGCTGCCTCAGACGTAAATGTATCGAGACAATAATCGGGGCAATCCTGTAGCTCATGCTTTTTAAGGTTTAGAGTGATCACTGGAGGGATGAAGAAGGAATTGGCCTTTCCAAGCAGCATCATGCAGAAAGATGTAAGCACATTTGTGAAGGAGGAGCTTCCCTGTCTTCTGAAACATCAGCTATTAGCCCCTCACAGCCTGTGCACACCCACCCATGAACTGATCCCCTGTGTCAAATCCTTATGTAAATGCAACAGCCTAATCCCCTTGCCCTAATAGGAATTTCACACCTTAATCCTCCCAGTGTTCAGGGGCAAAGACGTTCCTATTAGGCAGTTTGTCTGAGTCCTATTTTGAGAAAAATCACTGGGTGTAAGTTTGTGAAGTAGGGAAAGCGTGGCCTCTGATTTGTAAGGAATACTGAAGCATGTCACTAGTAAAGGTGAGGGTATTATGTTCCTAAATTGTTAGTGAATTTCAGAGGATTTGCCACACCAAATGAGACCATTAGCCTACCAAGTCCTTCATTTTGCCCCTGGTTGACTCTTTGCTTTAGCTGGAAATGCTCCCTCGGGCAGTACAGTTGGGTCTGTAGGAGTGGGAAGAAAAGGATTCCCTGCTGAGCCCTGCAGCAATCCAGGTTGTGCCTTGCAGCTGGGCACTGCTCACTGAGCCCTGGGCTTCCACTGCTCAAGCTGAAAGACGTGTCCATCAGTGCATGTGGTATCATTCTGAATAAACCTGTAATTTACATTATTATGCAGCCTCAAAGAAGTATTAAAAAGGCTGAAGTACCCATCACAGGACCTGAGAAGTGCCTTGAACTCATCCTTTTCTATATAGATATGTATTAATCTCTCAGTCATGGAGACTTAATTCTTGCCCAGCTATGGAGCCTCGTCCAAAGCTCACTGAAGTCTCTAGAACACTTCCACAGGCCACAACCTATGTATCCAAGGCCTTCTATGACAAGGAGGAGACCAGCCCCGTTCCTGAATTGTTACCTCTGAAAATAAGGATGCACCAGGGTGTTTCACATCACAGCAGGGAACTAATTGCATTACACACAGAGGCTCCTTTTCTCAGCCTCAGAAGGCTTACATTTGTATCTCTTCTTCTCCTGGTTGTGCAGGTAGTTGTGCGTGCAAATCAGGCACCTGGATGACCTGCTATTGCCTTTTTTTAGATGCCTCTTTATGCCAGCAGAGATAGGGTGGCTCTCAGGCAGCTGCAGATAAACCACTAACCCAGCACACAATGTGTGCACAGCTTTACAAGCAGCAGTGGCTAGCTGGCCATTTGGAAGAAAACGATGTATATGTGTCCTGTTATTTCCACTGCCAGAGCTTTTCCAAACCAGTCTTTTGTTTTAGTTTATTTCTCGCTGCAGAAGCTTGTTGCTCCATGCCTACTCTCTTGTTGCAGCTCCAGTCCCTCTTGGCTGCTCTTTCTTTGCCCTGTTGTTACTTGATGCTACAGTTTGGACTTGCTTCTCACCGGTGAACCGATGATGCTCTTCAACAGTCAGCCCTTTATATCTATTCAATGCAGACTCCATTCTGCTAGTGCAGCCCTCAGAGCATTTGCATCCAAAATGCCAGCACACTGAGTCAAATCTGCTGCTACACAAGAGAATCTGCACAAACTAAGCCTTGATTTTACTTTATTTTCCCCAGGCCAGCTGGCTGTGGAAAGTTTTGTTCTTTGTGACTCCAAATACTTGTGTTGTTTTTAATTGAGTTTGACTGTAGCTCACTTAAGCGTTTGTGGCTTTTCCTTAGGAATGATATCACCGTCCCATCTAGCTCCTGTGGAGCAGGAACTGGAAAACCTACGTTATGACAAACTGTAATTTAAGAGTCAGAAACGTCTGATGTAGCCAGAAATGCAATTTTGGAGGGGAAACTTACCCGGTTATTTAAATGCTTCTGTCATTTAGAATAAACCACTCTGTAACTGCAAAGGTCACAACATCCCCAAGAGCTACTTTTATTTTGTATTGTTTTACTCATCTCTAGCATGGAGGTAGTGACCTGTGTGCATTCAGCCCCTCAGAAGGGCTGTCCCCTTGTACAGATGTCCCTGACCTGGCTTGGTTCAGTTTGTGACATTAAGGAACCCCTGACAAACCTAGAGGCTGTAGCAATAGTCAAGTCTCTGTAGGGATTACTTGCAAATGCAGTCTTTTCTAATGGTTTTGATAATTGCATGTCATTTTTGCAGCCGGACTAAACAATTCTGATATTTTCCTGTTCTGATGCCCTCTGTCAGCATTTTCTAGTACTAAAGGTGCCTAAGCAGACAGTTATCTCACACTCATAATTTTATATTTTTACCACATACCTAAGCCAAGAATTTGAAGCAATTTAACATAAAAATTATGGGGAAGGAAAAAGCATCTCATTGCAGTCCAGGCAGAAATGACAAACCACAGAGGTTTCTTCCAGCCTCACTGGGTCATGTCTTGAACTGAGCTTCATTTCATGTGTCCAACCTGCCTCATCAGCCAGGATGTGAAGGGGGACCAGAGCAGCATTCCCTCTTTCCTGCCTTTCCAGCTCTGATCCCCCACCTGGCACTTCACCAATGGTGCTTTCTGTTGCTCTGTGCTGTCTCAGCACTCTGTACTCGTTCTCCCATAAAAACAGTGTATTGTGCTGATTGCAGAAATGTATGTGGCTGTTGCCTTTTCCCCGTGTCATTGTACCAGATTCTAATTGATACCTGCAAGAGAGAAAATATCCAAGCTTAGGGAGAGGCTAAGCTCTGTGTCACTCTGCAGGTGAAGACCTTGGCCCCAGACTGGGAACATCCCCAGTGCCGCAGTGCAGCAACTACCTCTGTTCACAGGTGTCTTAGTTCAGCCACCAGCCAGGCTTTGACAAACCCACATATTGAATACTGCAGTCTGCTATGGTGAGGCTAAAGCTTCCTACTTTGCCTGTCAAATGGAAAGTTAAACCAGTAGCAATTGCTGATTACTATAAAGGAGATTGCAGGTAGTACCTGACTGAGTGTGGGTGTTGGTGTAGTGGTGTTACCAGCATGGACCACACTGCAGCAGCTGCTCAGTATTGCCTTGCATTGCTTCTCTGGACAGAAATGTGGAAAATGAACACAATAAACATAAATAGCCTCAAGGTTTTTGTTGTTTCTATTAGGGTATGTTGCGATAGTAAAAGTAAAGGGGGGTATTGAGCTGGATTCTCAACATATGCCCGTGGGCTTTGCTCTCAGTATAAGGCAGTTAGAGCACTGTCCTCACAGGGGGATCGATGGTGCTGTGTGTGCTGACAGCAGCTCCTAGGGGTGTTGTGCCCCAGGCAGGGGCCATGCCTCTGGGATCACTGGAGCAGCAGATATTCAAATAGCCACTGCTGCACCATTCAGTGGGACCCAGAGCACATCTTGTGCCTGCCAGATGGTGCAGAGCAGGTCCTCACCTTGCCCTCAACATACTCTCATCTGCTTCAGCTGTCTCCTTTCCATGCTGTATTCCCCTGGTCATGGCACATCAGTAATGCTGGTGTCAGGTCACAGGGACTCTGGTGTCATTGGGGCACCATGCCTCAGTATTTGAACTCCTTCCTGAGCAGGCTGACTAGCTCTGCACAGCTAACAGGGCTAGACTTCATGTGAGAGAAAGGAAGCTGCATCCTCAGCTACATCAATTTCCCGTTAAGTGAACTTGCAACAACTGGGCATGATTCTCTGAGTTTTTATCCCCTTTCCTCGTTTCAGCTGGGAGGAGGGTGCTGAACTCTTAGTGGAGAGCTGTAAAAGAATCACTTGTTGGTAGCACCCATGTAATTGATGGCACAGTGGTAGAGGATGCTATTTCTGATAGCACTCAAAACAAACATATTCCCAAAGCACAATGCATGCATGTCCTGAACTTGCAGAAATCCATTAACAGGGCTGGTATGGGAGTTGTCTGGCTGTCACATTTTGGGTTATGTTTGCAAGAAACCTGTTAGAAAAATAGATCCTTCTTGACAATGGAATATCCCCAAAGCAAGATTTTGAGATGCTGTAAATGGGAAGGTCTGAGGTGCTGTTTGCAGAGGAAGAACAGATATAAGCCTGGAACCCTCTATTAAAAACAGTGCAGATTTATTGACTTACAATGGCTGATAATCTGTTTCTGAAGCTGCTTTTAAAACCAAAGTAATGTAGTTCATATTGCTTTCCCTTGTCCTTCCTAACAGTGTTGCTTCTGTCCCTTGCTTAAGTGCTAACAGTTTAAAAATGTATTTGGAAAGGGTGTTCAGAGGATTTTGAACATGATACTGTTAGCAGGAGCATTGTTCTGCCAGTCTCAGAAATTACCCAATTTCCTCTTAGGGCAAATCTGCCATTTTATCCACTTAGGCACCAGATGACTACCTCGTGAAACAACCTTTACTATTTCTTCTTGCTAACTAACACCTAGCATCTGAGGCAGCTCCAGGTAGGAGATTCAGTATTTGTTCTCTTCATCGCTGCAGAGGTAAAACAAATTATGCAGAAGAAAAACCTCTCCTAACTTATCCAACCTGAGCAGCTCAGAATAATTTCTAAGCAGCTACATCCTTGTAGCACACTTCCCTCAGCAGAAGGGGAGGTGAGTGCAGTCAGGCTGCCCGGGACTGACCCGTGCAGCATCTCCGTGGAGATGGAATCACACATCTCCTCAGCAGCCCGCCGGAGCCAGCAGCAATGATGTAACCGAGCTCCCAGCACATCCTTTGTTTGAGGAATTGTTTCAGCTCGGTGGAAAAGCTGAGCCGCTTGGGCTGTGGCAGACGAGCTGCATTTCACAGGAAAGAAAAGAGCTGCGAGAAACGACTTCTCCTGTCTGCCTTAGAAGGGATATTTTCCTCGGAGGTGCTTTCCTAATTATCTTGTTTTCATTCCGTTTGTGCCTTTGGCACATGTTGGAGCTGGACTGTGAGCCATCCAAGCATTCCCTCTCCCAGAACACAGCCCCTTTGCTGCATCGGCGGGGGATAAGACAAGCACCTTTTGAGATCTTACTTTGGCTCATTAATTTACAGGGTGTTTACAACGATGCACTAAACAGACAGACTGGACCAGTGAGGCAATATCAGGGATCAAATCTCATCAGAAAATCTGTCAGCAGAACTGGACTTTATTAATCCAACCATTTGTCCTTGTGGGTCCCTTCCAACTCAGAATATTCTCTGTGTGTGTGTGATTCTGTGTCTGTTTATGCTGCAGAAGACAAAAGAGGCTTCCGATTCCAGGTTTCCTCCACTCCTATGGAGATGATTTAGAGGCTTTTTCTATACTCACGGGGAAGGATCTGCATCAGGTTGCACTTGGCTTCTCTGCTGTGCAGAGACCATTGGCAAGTGAGTGTTGTGGTGGCAAGTGACAGAACCTGGTCAGAGGCGGGTGAGGTAGAAATCCACTTAATGTGCTGAAAGCAAAATAGGAAAATGGTGGACTAAACAGGATGATGGCACTGTATTTAACTTCCAAATGTGAATATGCATGCACCAAAGGCTCCATGTGCCTGCCCCAGAGCTTGCTCTCACCTGCAGCATCAGGCGCTGCAAATTGAGGGCATGGCCCCAGTTTGATTGCAAACTTGACACACTTGTAATCTAGCAAGAGATTTAATCCTGTTAGTGGAGGTACTTGTTTATTGGTCAGCTGGCCACAGAACCCCTGATTTTCTGTCTTCCCTTGCAGCCTGCACCGACTTTATGTTGGTGTAAATGACTGAAGAAAGCCTGGGGCTGCAGGCAATGAGGTCTGAGACAAGCTGTGGTGGTGTGAGGTCCCCAGAGCTACAGCAAATCAGAATTGAAGCAAATACAGGAGTCTTCTGCCTAGCTATGGTACAATTTCTCTGCAGACAGCCTTGGTCACACAGGCCATTTCCAAGATGCTACATCAATTCATATTAGTATGGTTGGCTGACAGGTCAGCAACAGCAGCTTCCACATGTGGCTATGGAGAGAGACAGGTAGGAAAGGCACATTTTTACACACCCCAGTGGGCAGAGAGGTAAAACATATGTCTGCACAGGTGAATGAAAGGGTACCTGAGCAATATGCTGCCTCTTTCTTGCAAAAAGAAAGAACATTTTTGAAGGCTTAATGCTCAGATGGTCTAAATCCAACATGGGCAGTGCACATGTGCTAAACTGGAAATGTTCATCTTCTTGTTTAGAGGAAGAGGGGCATCAGTGAGGGCCAAAAGTTCATTTCCTTGCTTATAAGAGGTATCCAGTTTGATTATTATTTCAGCCATACCAAATAGGTCACATGCATTTGCTTGCTACAGCAGATCTCAAGTCTGAAGGGACTTGGGTAAAGTGAGCACTTGCTCTGCCAGGGGTTTGCTGACTGTGGAGTAAGGGCAGTAAGCAGAACCATTTGTTTGACATCTGTGTCTATGGATCTGTGCTGCTCTAAGAATCATCACAGGATGAATTATAACAGAAATACCAGGTCTTGAAAGTTAGAAAAAAGAAATCCGTAGGAGGCAAATATCCAGTGCCTTATTCACCTAGCTTAGTGAATTTGGTCAGGTCCTGTCCCTCTTATTCCAGCATTTATATAAAATTGGTTGACTGAAAATTAAGCTCAGACACAATTTGACCCTTGAACACCAGTAATACAGTTCAGTTATATGAGAGAGCCAACATTTTCCACACGGGGAGATGTTATAACAACTCCTCTTGCTTTCTATCCCTCTCTTTCTCCCTAGAATAAGAATGAGTATGGATATTTCAGTATACAAGTTTACGAGTTACCAGTGCACAGAGTTTGGATGCCTTTTTTTTTTTTTTTTTGGTATGTCTTCAGAAGGAAAAAATACTGTGGGGAGTTGTAAGTGATGTACTAAGTTGATGCAAATTAGTCTGGTTTATTTGCCTGATGTAATGGAATAAAAAGAAAGCAGTAGAAAAGGAGCCAAGTCATTTTCTTGTAGTCTGCAGGAGGGAAGTTCAGTGCATCTGGAAGGCAACAGTGTGGAGGCAGAGTGTTTGTAATCGGACTGGCGTATGGCAAAAGAAGTGTTATGGAAATCTGCGTCAAAATAAGGGTAGTGTCAAACTGGGCTCCAAGTCAGTAATCACAGGAGCCAAATGGATGAATTTAAGTTCAAAGTTTAGATTTGTTATGATTCCTGTGGTTATTCTGGGTTCCTTTTTCAGATGGTCCCAGCAGGCAGCATGAAAGATTAAAAATTTTAACGTAAGGACACTGATAGGGAAAGACACCCTCTCCCGCAGGACTTTGGAGTGGAAAGTCGGGGAATACTGATGAAATGGAGAAGTACTTGTGATCCAGTTCAGTAGAGGACACTAAGTTTTCCAGCCCTCAGAAGCTGAGTGATAACTTTCATAAGCAGATTTACACCTCCAGAAAATAGGATTACTTTGGCTGAGTGTACCTTTTAATTTGGGGGAAAAAGAGAACCTTCCAAAACAAGCAATTAGTCAAGCGTAAGATTACTTTAGGCACCTCATGCGTGGTTAAGTTATTCAAGGGTTAATGAGACCAAAATCCAGGGAAATGAAGAGAACAGTGTCAAAGAGATCTTGGTGTTGGATATGGGAGATGTTGTTGCATCCTCAGGAAATGCGTTGCTAGTGCAGCTCGGGGACATTACAAATGAAAAGTGTTTTATTGTCCTTATTTTATGGATAGAAAATGCTCACACTGGTCCTAAAAGTGGCCAAGAGCCCTTCCCTCGCTAATCTCTCTTTGCTTTACACCCTTAGTCCTCTTGGCTTGTCGAGGTCACCCAGCAGGTAGGACATCTAAGAGAGGACTTCAGCATTCCCCTTCCTCCTTCCCCAGCTGAGTGATCCTTTCCCACATATTTCTCACTTCCCCCACTAATGTAGCCTCGTTCCCTACAGTACTTGGAAGCTTTATTTCTATTTTTCCTTGTCAATTAAACTAAACTCCCAACTGCATTTCCTTAACTGCTACACTGTGTGCACTCCATACCTGTTCAAAATTGCCCTTCCTGGACAAAGCATGTAGGCAAACTTCATTTATCAAATTAAGGACTTTGGGGAGAGCACAATTAATCTTCACTTATCCCTGGAGAACCTCGAGGTGGAAATGGGTCTGTAGGTGTGAACAGCTGAAATAACTTGATTTTTTTCACAACCCTAAAATGAACAAAGAAATCCTTGTGGGAGAGATGTGCGTGGAGAGTACCAGATGAAAAAAGAGGGCAGCAAAGAGGCTGGTAACCTAAAGCTTGGGGTCATTTCTTACCCCAAGAGGGGCTGGGTAGGAGAGCCTCTTTATCATTAATCTGTCACAGGGTACAGAAGGATTTGAAAGAGTCAGAGAAGGGAATCAGCTAAAATGGAATCAATAGTGCTTTGTCAGCATCCTTTGCAAACATTGAAGCTGACTGTTTATTATAGAAGGGTACTAAGAGATGCTTTTCAGGCTGTTTTGCTGATTAGATAAATGGCCTTACCTGTTACTGGGAGCACCTGGAATGCACAGGGAATGTCCTGACCCTCCTGGCCAAGTGTCCTGGCCACTGGAATGGTGGATGTCTGGTTGGTTCTCACCGAGGCACTGCCTGTCACCCGCAGGGGTGGTCAGAGGACACCTCAGCATGGTGTCTCCATCCTTGAGTTGTTGTGATGCACCTCTGGAACCTGGTTTGTGTCAGTCCTCCTAGTGCTGTGAAGGTTAGAATGAAGCAGGGGATGGTGGGGAATGAACTGGGTTATGTTACCTTCAGTAAGAGAGTGAAATGCTTTAATTTAGCTATATTCAGTCATTTGAGTATCTATAGTTACTGGCCAAACAGCAAACTGGCTGAAGCCCTCCCAGACAAGGTTCTGGCTATAGTAGGTCATGGAAGGGATCTCAACCTGTTCTCCATGTGCTTGTCACAGGGAACAGGCTTTGTTCCTTGCTTTCCACACGAGGTTTGGTGGCTGTGCTATGCTGTCCCAGGGGACTTCTGTGGCCATCTGCTTCTGGTGAGCTGGGTCTCAGGACTCTAATCCAGTCCTTTGGAACCTGTGAATTTGATCTTTGTTCTCTGGTGTTCTGCCTAGGGAACATCAAGAAAAAAAATAATAAAATGCAAGGCTGTTGCTTGCTAGAACACTTTTTTTCATTTTTTTTTTCCTCTCTGCTACATTGGGAGTGCAAATCTGGGGTATGGACTTGGATTTTCAAAACTGCAGATAGTTTGGGGCATCTGTTCCTAAGAGGGCTTCTGTTGCCTTGAGTGTTGAGGCACCAGTGAGGATCAGGCAGGTGCCCTGAGGGCTTCCTGTATCCAATACCTCAAGGGTAACCTTACATTAAAGGCCCTCAGTTTTGGAAACCGTCTTCCCAGTGGCCCAGTCATGCCTGGATCATATTGAAGAAATGAAAATAGTGCTATTCACTCTTGTGTTTCCCCGGGCATGGTTGGGTGTCCACAAAGATGGTAACTTTATAAACATAATATATACTTTTTATACATATATGTGTGTATACATGTGCAGTTTTTTAATTAGTTAATGTAAATCTACCCTACAGTGTGTTGGGAAGAGGATGCATTTTGTACTGCTGGAAATAAATACATGTGAAATTTGAATATTAGATTTCTCTTAGAGAAACAGGTTAAAATTCACGTGTTAAATTTGAGTGTAAAAAGATAAATGGAGTTTTATTAAAAAGACATAAATCTGCAAGTATATAGTTTTAAATTATTTTGATACACTCAAGGAGGTTTTATTCAACTGCTTTAAATCATAACATGGGTCATTGAAGCCACTGGTGGTTTCTGCTGACAGTGAATTATTTCCTTGCAGTAACTAATTTGACAGTGTAGGGCCTTAAATAACTGCTTTGACATCTTGTCCTTGAAGATCTGATGGTGAAACTGTGTTGTCATTTCCTCTGTGTGGGCTGAGAAACCCAGGGAGACAGAACTAAACTGGAAGCAGTACATAAGAAGAATAGGAGTCTGGAAAGATCATTCCCACCAAGGGACAGGGGGGAATTGAATGAGTCACAAACGTGCACACAGGGCTACTTGCAATCATGGGTTATTAGGCACAATTGTAAAAGAAAAATGCTGGAGGAATTGGTACAAAAAGTGCAATAAAATATGCATCAACATGATGAAATATGTATTGGAACAAATACTAAGTGGGAAGAGCATGATTCTCAACTGAGTGGTGGCTTCAGCACTGCTGGATCAGTGGCTGGACTCAATGATCTTAAAGGTCCTTTCCAACTCAAGCCATTCTGTGAGTCTGTCCTATGAAACAAATCAGGCAGGCTGTAACTTTTGCTTAGGGAGAAGCCCAGTGGAGAACTTCTGTGTTTCTTATTGCACAAAATACTCCTTCTCTATGTGGAGATTATGATTTAAAGAGGTATTTAGCACCTTTTGATCTCCCCTTCAAAAGGAGAGCAGGGAGGGAGTTGTCAGAGCCTCCCAGGCAAGGACAACATGCTGATGAAGCCTTTGAGCTACAGGGATGTTTTGCCTGGAGGTGAAGTATTTCATGAATGTGCTCATGCTAAAGGTCTTTTCTATGACAGTCTCCTATAAAAAGAAGGGAGGAGAGATGAAATATTTTTCTAACTCATTCCCATTTCAACACATTGAGAGAAAGAATGAGGGAAATTCTGAAAGGAGAAGCCCCAAGCTCTGTTCTACCCTGACTTATGTCATCTTCAATTTTACTGAAGACATTAGAGGGCATAATGGAGGAAAGACACTGCAATTCTGGGAGGGAAATGCAACTCCAGTGCCAAGGTCTCTTTTTACCAGCTCCTCAGCATGATGTTAAGGCTTGTAAAAGTCTCCAGTACAGTGGCCATAGTGGTTCAGAAGACAAAGAGCTCTGAATACATCTCCAGCAAACAAGGTCTCTTTAGGAGTGAAACTCTAAGGTTTCTGTGGTTTTGTTTCTTAGTAGCTGTTTATGGTGTTGGCCATAATCCTATTGTAACTATTACTATTAATCATATTACTATCACATTCCTGCAAAGCACCAGGGAAGGTTTTCCATAACAGATTAATCACTAATGAATTTGTAATCTGGCTTTGATCATTCATTCCTTTTGAATGCTGGTAGGTGGAGTTTACATGCCAAGATTTTCTGAATAATGAAGATGCTGCCTCTAAGAACCCTTTGGAATTAATTTTTTCAAATTTGGATCTAATATGTAAGCTGGGTTCCCATAGTTCTCAAGAAGAAGGGACTTTGGCAAATTATACAGATATGCAGGTCTCCACGTGCTCTTACTGAAATAAAAAGCAAAATTCTCTCTGCTTTTGGAGAAAGCTGGAGCAGACAGGTGGAAGTAATTTCAATCACAAAAGTAGATAGAGTGTTATCAGAAGAGTTTGAGCAAATGGCTCTTGAAAGGTTCAATCTCTGAGCCTTCCACTCCGTGGTTTACAGCACTGAGCCCTATTGCAGTGTCAGCAGCATTTGACTTCAAATATCCAGCGAATAATTATGGTCAGCTTTGACACAGCAAAGTATAAATCTCGTGTCTGGTGAGGCATAGATGTCAGAATACTGTCTGCACAATAGCCAAAGGCTGTGTAAATTGTAATTAAAAGCATTTAATTTAAGTTAATCTTCATTAGGAACATAATTATGACCGCACACGAATTGCTTCAGTGTAATTGTCACAGTTGTAAATACCTAGTTGTATTAACCAGCTTTTCTTGGGTATAAACTGGCTGGGAGATTATCAACTCTTTTAGAGCAAAATGAGGGTGTCTATTGGTGTATCTGTAGCACGTGTGTGTGTGTAATTAGACCAAAGTCACCACCCTTGTTGCTGCAGGTTCTGCAGAGTGGTACCAGCTCACACATCCCCTGGGGCTCCAAATAAGCCATTGGGCAGAGATGAGAGCATACTGCCCTGGAAGTTCATTAATTTGTTAGAACTTGGTTTGGTCTTCCCCCCCCAGAAAACCTTGATTTTCCAAGGGGTGTCGTAGTCTACAGCAGCACTGCCTTCAGCCTTGTCCCTATCTTGTAGGTATGAGTATATGGGAAAAGTGTACCTTCCACAAAATTGTCCTTTTCTAACCTGATTATCAGTGAAATTTATATATGGATTTGCTGTCCTGATGCCCACAGGAGAACTGCAGGTGGCAGGAGCCTGGAGCTATATGCCACCAGCAATGTTCCTCTGCTGGAGGCAGTCTGAACTCTGCTGCTGGTCAAGTGGCACCAACCAAGAGATTACTGCAATTCTTTACTTCAGGTCCTTGGTTGCCATGGGGATTTAGGGCAGGATCCAAAGCCTGTTGAAGTCAGTAGGGAATTTCCCCACTGAGCTCTGTGAGATCAGAATCACATCTGCTATAGAGGAGTGGAGAATACAATATGTGTTGGATTCTGCTGACAGCAGCCTGACCTGAATCCAAAGTAGTTGAGAGTAGCTACTGCAAGACTTAGAAAAGGAATGATTTAGTCATCTGCTTCAGGAAACAATGCACATAAGAAAACAAATAGTGCTTGGGAGATAAGTAAAATATTCTTATAAGTGGGCATGGATGCTTGAAATGGATGTCCTAACAACAGAGTTTAAAAGTAGAAGGATCTTCTAACTCTCTTCTAACTCAATGCTCCTCCCAAATAATTGCACTGTTACTGCTAATTGGCATAAATCTTGTTCACAATATCCATAGCAGAGATTTGCACAGAATCCATTGCTAATCCTATAAACTGGTGAGTTTGATAAAGTGGGTTGCTCTGGGCATTGCTAATTTTATTTTCATGCTTTCACTTGCTATCATTCATTAACCCCCAAATGGTAATCTGGGCTGTGTACACAAACAAGACAGCAGTAGTCATCTTATTAGTGGCTATAACCATGAGTGGGAAATTACAACAGAATGAATATATACACAATTTAAATGGGATGCCTTGTGTGTTGGTATGATGCTACCTGCAGGAAAAAAAAGGGCCAGGTTCTCATTAGCGCATGACATGCAAGATTAAATCTAATACAGGGAAATTCTATATTGAATGGTATTTTTTTTCCACGTAACTTACAACTGTACCCCAGACACAACAAGATGTGAAACTGCTGCTCTTTGTATTTATTTGTTTTATTCACTTAAGAGTACATGTGTCACATTGTTTAAATTCTGTATTACATACAGTTACTAGAGCACCTCTCAAGCACTGATTGCACTTCAAGGGCTCAAACCTGCCTGTGTGTCTCCCTGGGTGTTGTACTCACTAGGGCAAGCTCAAAGACTGAATTCTGGCCTTACAGTGGGTGAAACATCCCTCATTGGTATTAGAGAAGATGGGAAGTACTGAATAAGCACCCCAGGGCCTCTTTAGACATGTCTCTCCAAGGCAGAATTGGAACTGGAGCACAATTGCAAAGCTTGAAGTATCAATGCTTTCTTTTCAATTCAGTATAGGTGAGCTTGGCACCTTAAAAGGGATTACAAAAACAACAGCTCAGGTCATAAGGTAAGACTTCCCAGATTTCCATTTGCATCCTGAAGAGAAGAGAAAATATGTTCAGGAAAAGACTGGAAACTTCATCTGCCAACCACTGGCCTAAGTTTTACACCTAGTAGCCAGAACAACATAGAAATGCACTTTTTGTTATGAGTCTGTGTTATCGTGATATATTTCTTAGTTATTTGACCACTTGGTAGTCCTGAAATAATTGTGTGCTGATGCAGTCTCAGTTTGCTCCCAGTGAAGGAAGTCTGGGTGCAAAACGGCACCTCACTAAATGAGGAGTAACCAGAAGAGTTTGGTTTGCCCAGCATTTCCTGGAGAGCTTCCCACTGCTCTCCCAGTATTCCGTGCCTCCTGAGCAGCACCACCCTGTGCTCGGCAAGAGCCCCGTCCCAGACACGCTGTGTGTGCCCAAGCTCTGCTTAATAAAAGTGGGATTTAATGCAACAACCAAAGAATAGTGGGTAGATCTACAGAACCAGGTCAGATAACTAGGGAAAAGGGACAGCACAGTTCTCACTAAAACTTTTTACATATAAGTCAGCTTGGATAAGAGAATTTAATACTTGCCTTGGTATTACAAAAAAGTGAAAAGGAGTTGCAGAGAAAAATATACCTTTCATTATCTATGGCTCATTTTTTAGGCAGCCAGTTTTCTTCTTTTATCCGAGAGGGCTGCCTGGGAACTGAAACAAGACAATAGTTGTGGATTATGTATTTTCTCGAGGAAAGAAACAAAATATTTAGCCTGGGCTAGAAGGGAAGAACAGTGTCAAGTTTTTAAAATTACTTCAGCATGTTTGAGTTCAAGACAGCAAAGCAAAATGCTTGTTAAATCGCTGTAGTGTGCAAGTATCATGGCTGATTTGATGTTCCAAGAATGGACTGCACCAGCATGCTAATTGACAGGACATGATTTCTAAGCTCTTTTTGAAGGATGCTCATGTGTTGCCTTATTTGGTTACTGATGTTTTACTGCCTCAGTGCAGAGGGAAAACGAGAAAGAAAAAGGGCAGCTGGTTTAGCAGAGTGACATTTTAGTGAACTCTAGCACCACATTCCTGATGGAAATAGATATTATGGACTGAACAGTATTTCTTCAGAGACACCAATGAAAATACTGGTTTTGTTACAATTACCTCTCTCCACTTATTCCTGCTATCCCATGCTTCAGAAATGCCATGTTCCAGCAGTACTTGAACCTGAGTGGAATTGCAGAGGTTCAATGCTTCTTAAAAAAGCTCAGGCTGTGCTGGATGTTTATGAGAGTGCTGGAGCAAATTGAAAGCACACCACTGTGGGGAGAGAGATTGCCACCGGAGAGGCTGATACTGCTGGATCACCTGTCAGAAATGATCTGAGTCTCAGATGAAAGGGGAAGGCAGCAAAGGGAAGCTATAAAACGTTTGAGGGGGAAAAAACTAAAAATACAAAATTTTAGAAGTGCTGTCAGTATAATCAAGGAGTAAAGTCCGATTGATGCTTCGTGTAATTATTCTGGCTTCAGTAGATTTGCATCAAGAGGCTCGTGTGTCAATACAGATTTGGCCCTTTTGTTTACATGTCTTTTTGTAACTGTATGATCAGTCTTTGTGCAATGTCTACACGTGAGTTTGTCTACATATGTATGAGCAGCATTTCCACCATGAACAGGTAGCAAACCTTGTTTCTGTCTGGGCATCCACAACAAAATTAAAAAAAAACTCAAAGCAAACAAAAAAAAAAGCCACAGCAAGAAATCAACCAAATAAAACACCTGCATTTTTTAATGGATATTATGGTATCAGCTTTTTTGAACCAAACGGGGGTTATTTAACATCCTTTTGTTTTAGCTGTAGTTGCAAAGTTACTGAGCTCCTTAGTCACAAAGAGTACTCAGAATGCTTTGACCCAGGGTTGTGCACAAGTGAGATCGGAAGTTGACTCAAAATCTGCAAGGAATAAGACATACTTCTTTTTCTACAGAGGTGAGGATGAGCAGGAAGGGCCAGGGGAGGAAAGAATCTACAATATCTACCCCTGCAAAGGTGAAGACCGCTGCAAGGTGCTGCCTGTGCTTATTATTGCCTCACACCACAGTGCCACTGAGAATGAACAGCTCAGCCCAGCTCCTGTCCTTGTCCGTGGCAGCAAAGAGAAACCCTGCATGGGAGATGCCAGACTTGTGTCCTTCACACCAGCAGAAAGGATCCATTTATCATGGAAATGACAGTCAATCTCTAGGGCTGAGGGCTGGGGAAGAGATAGAGAGTAAGGGATAGGTGAAGAGCTGATGAATTCATGCAGAAAGAGAGAAAAGAGGAAAAGATCCAGATGCATTATTTCTGTGGTTCAAATAAGCAAAGCAGTACCCAATTATCCTGAAGACTGCACAAAGGGAATGTCAGTGTGTGCAACCATCTGCAGCAGGCTGATCTGTGAGCTCACACAGTCACCTCTGCACCATTCCGGGAGTGGCATTTGCTGTTTCTTAGAGATTGGGAAAGAAACAGATAGAGCTCTGCTTGTAAGCCTCTGGCCACCTCCTGTTTCTATCATATATCTCCTGGGGCAATCTCACAGCAATTAGTTTCTAATTGCTTCAGTAGTCTACAACTGATTTGACGAGAAATGCCATGCAAATGTAACGGTTCTTGCATGTTTCACAGAAGCAGAAGTTAATTGCATCCTAATTTTTAAAACTCGGCTTCTTTGCATTCCCCCTTCTTCCTTCACGTAACATTTTGTATTTCCAAAAGAAAGGTAGAATGTTAAAAAGTAATATTTTTTTCCTCTAATCAGGTATTCTTCTTCCACTGCTCAGCAGCACAGATTCACCCTGATGTGCTCCATGTTTATTGTAATGATGCAATTTGAATGGTTACTCCCCAAACCAGTGTGAACCCTATAATGCCTCTCCCAGGTGCTGTTTAGTTGGGGTAAGAAGGTTTTAACCTCCTGCCTTTCAGAATCCCACTAGTAAATCAACTGCATCTTGGGATCATCTCTAAATGAAATTTGCTTGCTACACAGCAGCAAGGAGACGTGATAGGATTATAAAACAGGACAATTTTTCACTGCAGAAATACTTGAACTCACTCTAGACAATTATACTGCCTGCCATTTTACACATCATCTGTTTTACTATTCCTGCATCAGTTATTCCATTAACATTACTGCATACTAAGCCAGAACCTGTCATTGGTCCTGTAGACATGGAAAGGATGAAATACATTTCAAAAAAAAGCTAAAAAGAAGGCATTTTCACGTGGAAGGCTTTGGGACATCCATCTCACCAGCCTTTCTGCATGTGCTGTACAAAGTATTTTTATCTCCCAGCCTGCTTAACATTGTTAATTTCTACCCTACTGTGGTTTAGCTCAGGACATAATACTGAATTTGTCATTACTCTGTTCGCTGTCAGCTGAATTGAAAAGACCTGCTAATTAGGAAAAAAAATAGGTTTATTCAAAGATTAACAGAAATTAGGGTGAAAACAAAACTCTTTTGATAGGGAGAGGATATGCATTTGCTGTAAATTCAGGAAATCTCACAAAGCACAAAGAACAGGTTCAGAATTATAATTAAGGAAGAAATTTTAGGTCCCTGAAAGAACAGCTTGATGGCAATTGTTACTTTCCTTTAGATTTAATGTAGCTTCTGTTACAATTTAATTTTTAAAGGCCACCATTTTTAATTCCCATTAATCTCCAGAATGAGCGGTGTAATAAAGATCCTGGCAAACACTGAAATTCAACGAGTCAAAATGCCTCTAGGAGCCTTTACAGAATATTTAAGGAATTGAGCAACAGCACTGATGCTGTGAGCGAGATGAAATGCAAATCCAGTGTTAATTAGATACAGAACCGGTTGCACCTTCTCGTGTAATTCAAGAGTGAGGCTGACTTGGATCCATAGGCTGCGTGTGAGGTTACACTGTCAGAGCATGGGACACTTTGTCCCTCTCCAGGTTTGAAAATGTGTGTTAGGAAGGATTACTTGGAGGTCAAATACTTTATCCTTGTGTCTTTTTTCCATTAAGGTTGATAGCACGAAGTAAAAATGTCAACTCTTCAACTTCTCCTTCAGTGAGGAAGATGTAGGATTTTGCAGATGTTGTGCAAACGAGAGGGGCACCTGTACAAAATATGAGCTCACTGACACATCCAGCAAGTATCTTTAGACATGATGAAAATAGCAGAGATGTTTGAAAGGCTGTGTAGTTGGAGACCTTGACACTGAATAAAACCAGTGCAGGCTGAGATACAAATAAGCATAAGCTGAGTTGTCAGAATAGTCTTGTCTGGTCAGAAAAGGTTTTTCATTACAACAGAGTTAGAGTGCATCTTCCCCAGGAAAAAACCTCTGCTAATGAATTGCCATAGAATCCCAGAAATGTTTGGGTTGGAGGGACCTTAATGCCCATCCAGTTCCATCCCCTGCCACGGGCAGGGACACCTTCCACTAGCCTAGGTTGCTCCAAGCCCTGTCCAGCCTGGCCTTGGACAGTTCCAGGGATGGGGCAGCCACAGCTTCTCTGGGCAGCCTGTGCCAGGGCCTCCCCACCCTTATGACCAGTGGGATTTCCCTCAACCTGCCCTCGTGTGCCCCAGCCCCTCACCTGAAGGATCAGGGTCTGCAGCCCACACCCCAGTGTCTCTCCTGGCCTGGGGAGACCAGGATGGGACAGAGGAGTTTAGTTTAAACACAGTTGCTAATTATCAAATAAGAGAGAGGGAAAGCATTTTTGCTGTTACTTTCTTGGTTTATTGTGTTTTGGCTTTTTGCTTTTTTAATTTTTCATTTCCCACTCTTGGAAAGAAGGTTATGTAGGACAAACAAGGCCAGGCCACTGTGGCTTTCAAAGTGAGATTTAAATTTGTTTTGTGACTTAGTCATAATTAACATGTGCTATGTACTACAAACACCAAGGAAGACAAGGTTATCCACAATGAAATGTGTCAGTGTGCTGCTGTGCTGGGAGAGACAAAGCCAGTTCAAAACAAGCTGCCTTCAAAGCCAGTGGTGACGTCTGAGTTCTACTGAAGTGTCCTCAAGCACTCCTGATGCACTAATAATAACAGCAAGTCTGACACGGATTTTTCCCTAGCACTTATTTTGGAAGGATGTTACTGATGTCAGCAGGACATCCAGGACAACCTCGAATAACTACATTTCTTAGAGGGAGGCTGCCTCAGTGAGTAAAACACATCCACGTGTCACAGGGAAACTAAACCTGTTCATATTTGGTGTAATTTCCCTTGTCATTCTGGGTCACTATTGAAGACAGAATTTCCTCTCTTGTGTCTCTTTACACCACGTCACAGAGGCTGTAGGAGCAAATCCTGCTCTTTCATACAACTGTGTAATCTTCATTTTGCCAGAACTTTGTTCTGCTGGAAAGCACCGCGCAGTCATTTTGCCCTCTGCTTCCAGGACTAACACTGGGCAGGAGTAAGGCAGAATAGGTGGGTTGCAAGACAGTGAACTTATCCTTGGAAAATGGAAATGCAGGAGTAACTCAGTTTTGTCCCTGAGTGAGGGTTCATCTTTGGCCACCGCTGTACTCAGCTGAAGTCCATAACTGTATCCAGGTGGGTGAAGGTACAAAGGGATCCTTCTCTGGTAGCTGGCCAGTGTAGTGTCCTCTGAAATACTTGGGCTGAGAATTAAGTTCTTGATGCATTGGACCATGAAATAATTAACTGGAGGAAGTATTTTTATGTAATGCTGGCTGATAAAAGAAGGAGCTGGAGCCAGGAACACTTACAAGATGCTGAGAAGGGAAAATCTCTCCCAGGGCACTGTTCTAGCAGGTAAGGAAAGCAGAGATGTTGTCTTAGACTTTCAAGAAGACAATATACATTGAGTGTGGGGATGGGAACAGTCATCACAGTTTTGTTTCCTCCCTTCCCCACTATCTTTTCCAGCTGAAAGTCAGCAGGCAGAGGAGTGGCTGAGGGGCCACTGGCTCTGACCTACTCATGCACTGGGTAGGTGCTGTGGTGTAGGGTGCAGAGATAAGGTTTCCTTTGGGGGAAGCAGGGACCAGCTTTGAGACAAAGTCAGGATGTGGCTATTGGCCTCCTCCAGCCCCTCAGAGCTCACTTACAAGCATCACGTGCTCGGTGTAACTTTTCAGCCTCCTGTACTTGTTGGCCAGGTAATGGTGATGTTCTTTCTGTGCTCCCTGAAGACAGAGAATGTTGCTTGCAGGCACACACCAAACCACTCAGTCCTGGTGCAATGTGTTGTGTTTATGTTTTAATCAGGGCGTACTGTCAGTCCTTTGTTGACAGTAGACTCTCACAAAGCTGAACAACAGCCTTTCTCTTTTATGAAGATATGCACAACAGGATCAGCAACAGCTATAGGTCTTAGAAACTTGTTGCTGGAAATCCCATTAACTGGAAATTCCAGCCCATTGACTCTTCAGCCTCACCTTGAGTAGGTTGATAGGCTCCCTGTGTCTTTACTTTCAAGACTCCTGTTTCAAGTAGTGTTGCTTGACCTTGGCCATATAGTAGTCATGCTGCTTCCAAAGTCTCTGATGCTCTTTGCTAGTCCAGAACTACTGTTTCCTCTCAAAAGTGACGAGGAGGGATGATTAGGATTCAGTTAAGTGCTACCTGTTCTGGGGTGATTTATGCCCCCAAACTGCACAGCACATTTATCCTCAGCCTAATACCCTCATGAATGCAAGAGCGAGCCTTTCTTCTGGGTAAAAAGAATCAGCAGCCTGAATATCTGTTTCGTACTCCCTCCATATGTATAGGGAATGGGGATAACAAACTAACCTTTCTTCCAGAGGCTAACTGGATTTCACACAGTTTGGAAGCACCACTAATTCATCAGATATGTTAAAATTCAGCTTTAACATTCCTACTGGGTAGCTTGGCTATTGACCTTCCTCCCTCTTGCTTTTTGTTCTCTTCTGTTTCAAACTTACCCGTTTCCAGTGCTTAAATAAACAGGCACCCTTGTGCTGCTGTCCCTTGAGAGCAGCATTTCTTTGTGCATGAAGGCTTACAAGCTGCTGGGAACACACAGACATAAATATTTCTTGTTCCACTTAAATAAGCATCAGAAATGCTTATTCTAGAAATAATGCATATTGTTCAGGAGCTGGTGTCCCTACTCAGATTGAGTAACATTATAACTAAATAGTCCAAATTGGCATAAAGCACTTATGATCAACCTGCTTTGGTTTTCAGCCTAATTAAGAGGATCTGCATTTTTCATCAACAAAAAGGTGTAAAAATACTCTCTTGCATTTAAGAAAATTCTTGATCGTCCTGACTTGCTCAGGATTTTCTCTTGTGAAGGTGAAGAAGGAAGAAAAAAATCTCAACAGGAGAGTGGAGGTTGATTGTTTCAATCAAACTGTGTAGGTAGGCTTAAATGTTCTCTAAATGTTCCCTTAAATGTTCAGTAGTAGGCTTTAACGTTCTCTGTGAACACAAAAAAAAGTTGAGGTCTCTGAATAATGTTGTGAGGAATGGAAATCTCTCTGCATATTTCTACTGAGAGGTGAGATTATGGGCCCTGAAGCCCAAATGGTTTTCCCACCTTTCCCTGTGGTTCCCTGCAGACACAGAAGTGAGGGGACAGCACAACCATGGTCTGGCCAGGTTTCCACTCGGATGTCTGGTGACCCAGAGGAGCAGAGATGGAAGAGCAGGTGACAGAACACCCTTATTGCTGGGTAACTCAGACAAGGGCTCCCCAAAGTGCAGTTGCACATCCCTGTGTGGCACAGGCTGGACATGCAGGAATGCTCCTGATCCATTCTGGAACGTTGACATCTGTGCTTTTTGTGCTCATCTTCCTATTACTTGTCAACTTTAAGCAGTATTTTTTCGTGAAAGCGGATAAATAATTCTCGTTCTGTGAATGCGAATGTGGAATCTATTGAGTGGGTGTGTGCATACTTTAAAGAAATAATTGAATCCAAACATCTCTTATTTTTAAATCCAGGAAACCAGAATCTAATATAATGTAAATCAATTCAGTCTCTGCTTTGGGCTTGCAGTCTTCAGACTGTTAAAAAGAAAAATGTATTAAGTGCTGTGCATTCCAATATCAACATATTTATTTTCCATCATATCCCCTCAACCCTTCTGTCTTCTGAAATCTTTTTCTTTCTGGATGTGTTGTGAAGAGCTTAGTCCCCATGTTCATTAATTCCCATATTCACTCTGATGTGTGACCTTGCTGAATCTTCCCATGGACAGGTCTGTGTGTGTTTTGTTTCTGTACAGTGCTCTATTGATTGCAAACACTCAGCTGATACATCATAAAGCACAGTTGCCTTTGTGCTTTAGCATTTTGGCTCCTCAGACCTGAAATAAACATACCACTGCCAGTGTGGCTTGGAGTACAGGTGTTGGAGTATAAATAAGTCCATCAGATTTCTGGTTTGAATTAAAACAGAGTTTAAACAGATTTTAGATACATTCTCAGCTCAGTTAACCCTTGGTATCCATCCAGCTGCTGGCCTGACTTCCTCAACTTCATCTGGTACCTTGTGCTGAGAGAGAAAGGACAGGAGCAGGCATCTAAGATACATTAATTGTCTTTAGCTAACAGATGTGTTCAATTTTAAAGTAGTTATCAAAGCAACTTAGAAAAAAAATAAGAGTATGTCTTAATTCACTCCTGTTCCTACAGGCTTTATATTGTATGGCATATAAACTGTCTTCTGTGGTCTTTTTCAAAGCTACCTCTGAAGAGAGTTTTTCTGCTGTTCTGACCTCTGGAAGCCTACAAGCTGAAGAAGTATGATGATTTAAAGGATAGAAGTGGATATCTGTTTTCTTTGGCCATAACCATTACATTTGCAGAAACTTAGGGACTATAATGCTGTCATTATCACTTCCAGTCGTGCTGTCTAAATTCTTAAAGAGGGGAGATATTGCAGAGAGAACAGTGCCCAAAGTCATTAGGACTAAGGGAGAGAGCTAAAAACAGGATATATTTTCTGAACTGATAAAGACGTTTGTCTGAAAGGTGAAGAAGGCAGTTCTGTTCACTCTCCTGGGGATGCCCTTCTGCAGGTGGTGAAAGGGAACAAAAGGAGCTGGGTAATCCAAACACACATTCAAAGCACAGGAGGTTCTGCACTGGTGGGTGATTTAGGCTGAGGCTTAAGTCTTCAGGTTTTTTATTTCTAATTATTTTAATCATTTTATTTATTAACAAATTACAGTTTCTAAATAGGGCTGCTGCCTCATGGAGGATGGTAGAAACAGCCAGTTACTCAAAGCTGTGCTGGTGTAGATCCTGTGTGTTACTGCTCCTCTTCCAGGTGAACTCAGAATATCACAGGTATTTCAGCACACTGTGAGCTGACATCCAGAGACACGTGTGAGGCGAACTCCATTTTGTCAAAATCCTGAAAAATGCTTAGTTCTGCAAGTGCTGTATTAAAATGAAGAAGGCGGCTCAGCAGCTCTCACAAGGCTGTACTTTCCTTTCTGCAATTAAAACTGCTGCAGCAGACACTAATGGACTGTCACTGCAGAAATCCCCTCTTGGAAATCTGAGCTATAGTGTCCTCTCAGGGAAGGTTTTTCTAATATGAGCAAAGAAGGATTTCATTTAACAAGGAAAGAAACCACACTTAATGAAAACCTAAGGAATTGCAAAGAGTTTTGTACTCCCTCAAATCTCTGTTAATCTCTACCAACTTCTATTTATTCTGTGATGTATATTATAAAGTTTAGTAAGAAGATCAAACCTCGGCACAAAGAAAAATGTTATCATCAACTCTATTAGAAATAATGACTTAGTAAGAAATAAATTTGTGCCTCATCGACTGGAGTGTGAAGAAATAATTTCCTTCATTGGTATTGCTTAAACTACAGGAATTGGAGTGCAAACATTTCATGTAGGATGATCCTTTCTAAATCAATATTGTCCTTTGAATCCCGAGTTTCAAATTAAATATTACCCTCCTTTAAACAAAGGCCCGCTTGAAAATCAATGCTATTTATTTTGTCCACTGTAGTGTTATACACAAATTTATTTTTTGTTATAAATAAAAAAAAGCCCGTGGACTTGAAAATGGATAAAGAAAAAAAATCTTCCTATTTTGCTGATTTCTGGTGTCGTTGCTAAGGGTGCATGATAACAGTCACCAGAAAATTCACCATTTTCAGGTAATAGAACTGGTCCTTGCACTAGCTGGCTACTATCAGGTTTTGTCTTGTGCTTTAATAAATTTATAGCTAAAAGTAAAATGCAGCACTTTAAAACAATGATTTTCAGGTCATCATCTGGGGTAAATCTTTTATTGATGTGAACTTTCTTTCAGGGTTTTCGTGGTGTTCCAGGTGAATTATTTGATATAATTAGAATAGTAGATTAGAGTAAGCTAAAGCAGAATATAGACTTTCAAAAAGTCCACACTGCCTGGGGGAGAGACTTGTACTATTTTTATTTATTTATGAATAATGAACAGAAAATATGAGAAAAAAGACTTCTGACGAGTGGAGAGAAGACCTATAATGTCATTCAGGAGTCACTTAAAACCTCTACAAAAATTAATGCAGGTAGAGGTTTGGCCTTGCTCGTCAAGAACAACCCTTAAATATTCCATACTGGCTAATAAGGTCTCAAACCTGTTATCCCATCAGAGCAGCCCATGGTCCCAGTTCTTGACTCTATGACCTTCAGGGATGAACTCATCTAGGCCCTTCTCGTGGTGGTTTTTCTTTCCAGTGCATCCCTTAGAGGGTCTGGCTCTGCTGCTGTCAGATCCAGCAGTTAAGTCACATGTTTTCACGAAGAAAGTTTACTCCAGCAACTTCCTGTGGACAACAATCCATGTGGGACATGTTTCAGGGGCATACAGCCATGATCAAGGATTGGGATTTAATAAACAAAAGGTAAACAGAAAATACCACACACGTGGTGAACATGTGCAACACAGCATGATATGTGCAGTTATTTCTGAATTTTGCGATGTTTTGCACTATTTAAGGAAAGTGGAGTTGGGTTTTGGCTGTCTTTTCTACTATGTTGTGGTGAGTTCTTAATAGTGGAAGTTACAGCAGGAAAGAAAAGAGGAACAAATAAAGTAAATACAGAAGTTATTGTTTCCTGAGTATTAGGAGCTCAACAAGGAGATTATCTAACTCATTACCAGCCTCCAGTGCTCATCTAACCAGCTGTTGATGACTATAAAACACACCTGCTACCTGAAAGAACAGCAGCAAAATTAATTGCAAGTATCCCTGCTTGATATGCAATCAGTTTTCTGTCCTTGTGCATGTTGGGAGTTTTCCATTGTGTTTGGAGCCTTGAACTGAAGGTTTTTGTGATGGCCTGGACTTTCTTTTTGCTTGTGGTGGTTGTGGGGAGGCAAGGACAAAATGCACATTTCAGCTTATGACCTGGAGACAAAAAAAAGCAAAGTACCTCTGGGTACTTTCTGATTTCATGTAAAAGGTTGGAAAATGTTTGAATCCTTGTGCTGTGATTCAGCTTTGCACTGTGTTTAACTGAGCAGCGAGTAGTTCCTGGACTGAAGGGTGAGCTTAGGAATCCTGAGTCTTTTCTTTGGGTAACTACAGTGCTTAGCATTCAGATGGGAACTTGTGTATTGAGCCAAACCCAATTATTTGCAAATGAATTAGTGCCACGAATCCTCGGGGGGAGGACTGTAACAACAAGTGCTGGTTTAAAATGTCATCTTTTCTTTGGGAGAATTCTCTTTAGATTTATTATTAACCATTTCCAATCTAATTTGAGGCAAACAGAAATAGGAATTCACTGAGGTTAGCAAAGAAAATCCTAACTTTGATCAAAGCCATAGCAGATTTCAGCTTGCTCCATTTTGAAAATCGTGGCGATGTGAAAAGCAAGCTTTTCACTAATATTTGGCATTGTAACCAGTGCTGGCACTCGTAGGCAGTGCTTTAATTATACATTACATTAACCAGTGTGAAATACTGAGCCTTATTAAGATAGCCAAAAGCCTTCTTTATAGTTGATTTATTAGAGCTTGAAATTAACTTTTCACAGTCCAGCTCGAAGAGATCAGTAGATATGGAAATTGAACTGCCTGCAGTAAGTTTCCCCAGTTATCTCCAGTGCTCTCTCCAGTCCCTTGCAGTGCATCCACCCCCTGTAGAGACCCCAGACATGGCAAAATACTGGACATCAGCATCAGCTCTCACCCTCATACCTCCATTATAAATGTCAGTGCCAATCTTGTGGTCCTGTGAAATGGTTTCCTGAAGAAATGGCACTTAAAAAAAACACGTTAGGCTCTGCCAGGTGTTCAGATGTGTGGCTGGGGTGTCGTACCAGGCTGGCTGATGCTGGAGATGTCCCACTCTGGTGTGTTTGCAGATGAACATTTTTGCTCCTCCTGACACGATACTTGGTCAGTGTATGGCTGGGATGTCAGGTATCGTTAAATATTGCTAAAACAAGTCTATCACCTGTAGAGCAGTAGAGAGAACTGCAGATCTCTGCCAGCTGAATGTGGGGATTAGCTCCCAGCATGATGGCATCTTACACTTTTGTCCTGCTGGAATGCTTCCCACAACCTGCCTGCATTTTCAGATTCCTGAACTCCCAGATATCAGTTCTCTGATTAAATCAGTGGATCTGAAGCTCCCACATCTCGTGCTTTGCTTCTATTTGATGTTGCGAGGCAAACCACAGTCTGGAGCTTCAGGTACTGCAAGATATAATTTCCTTGTATTTAGGATGGCAAAAAAGGAGAGCAAGGCACTCAGAGCCCCTGGCTGGTGTGACTGTGTCTTCTGTTTACCTCGAAGAGTCTTCTACATCCTGCTCCTGTGGTGTCCCCAGAGAGGAGTTGTAGTTTTAGGTGGCTGAAAGCTACTGCTTTTCCTTTTCCCACTGAGCTGTTCAAGGGCAAAGCTCCCACGCTTGGAGCTGCTGCAGCCTCCCCTCCCTGGTTCCTTGTGCCTTTCCTGCCCAATAACCACCTTCCCTACACCTCGGCCTTCCGTGGGATGAGCAGCTCTGCAGTGAGGGATGGTGCTTTAGCATCCTAGGTCTGGGTGGCCAAAGCAGGGAGAAGATGGCACAACACCTGGAGTAAATCCATGCATTTAAATGGTGGTTGTGTGGGAAAGATGTCTAGTCAAACTTTGGGTCCCTCCATCAATAGCACAGATAAACCTTTTGACTTTAAAATTTATCATCAGGATCGCTTAAGAGGAGTCACATCTGTGCAACTGTGCTGTGCCCAGTAGCTTTTTGCCTTCTTAATGGTTCTTTGAGTTTTCAGGGTCTGTTGGTACTAAAATACTTGCCAGCATGGGCAGTGGTGTCATAGCCTTGCCTGTGGATGTGGCAGGGAGGGAACCTCTGCTTCTTATTTTAGAAGTAGCTGTGTCATTCATTAGGGTGATCAGTGTATTCTGTCAGCTCCTGAATGGATGGGAAATGCCACTCCCCACAGAATGTGTAAGATAGTTGTTGGAGTTTTTTTCTCTCTCTTTTTTTTTTTAATTACACTGTTACACTTGACTTGCCCAGATGGGCACCAGCCTTATGGAGAGTAGGACCAAATCAGCACGGGGTGGGGGGGAAGAGCAGAGAGGCAGCGCCGTTCTGTTTAAATTAAAACTGAGCCACATCAGAATGTTGCCAATTAAAAATAAAATGAATGACTTTGCTCTCTCTGTAGGTGACCTGTCTCCATGATTTCTTTGGGGATGATGATGTGTTTATCGCCTGTGGTCCAGAAAAATTCCGCTATGCACAGGATGACTTTTCTCTGGATGAAAGCGGTAACATCAAACGCACGCTGTGGTTTTATTTGATTTCCATTCAGTTGCTTGTATCAGATAATAATGCTGCATGCTTCTATTCTGATTTTTGAGACCCAGTGCATGGAATTTAACATCCTTTTGTGATACTTATCCAGTCAGCAGATATTATAATCAGGCAAATACTGGCTGAGGTAGCCCAAGTCAGAATAAATTAACTCCCGCTCCATTTGACATTTACTACAATTGTATCCTTTTGATTTTCTCCAGTTACAGTTGGAGAGATACATTTTTTCCTGAGAACTAAACCTCCTTATGTAGACAAGTAAATTTTAAAAAAATGGGGAAAAGCGACAGTTAAAAAAAAAATAATCACACTTCCACTGCTTTCTTCTGCCGATTCAAAAAGCAGGGCAATAATTCCCTTTTGGAGGGGGACACAACTGTGACAGCACCATTATTTGTCCCTGTTACAAGTGCAAGCAGCGGTCTGTAATAATGTGAGTCTCTATGATCGATTAAGCCATGAAATCTTTAATTTCACAGAATATACAGAGCTTGTCTGTAGGACTTACCACCCACCCCACCTGGCAACTCTATCCACCAAGAGCACACGCTGCCTGCAGGTGCTAGTGAGTGCAATAAGAGGAAATTGATGTTATTTTGACCATCTAAACTCTAAAATGTGTCCTCCAAGCGTTTAGGTTCGTTTCCCAAAGCTCTAGGTATCCTGTATAAGGAACACAAGTTCCCTGCTGTCCAATCTGCTACAAACTGGCTTGGTATTGAGGACCAAAGAGAACTTTAGCTGTATGCCAGAAAGTCAAGCAGCCTCTAATCTTCAAACATTATGTTTTTGTGATTCCTTTGCAAGCCTGATTTTATTTAACGCTGGTGCTTCTGACCTGTGTACTCCAGATGAACCCATTTTGATGGTCTTGGGTAATTAAGAGAAAGTTTTCCAAGGTTCAGCTGAGACTTTGTAGGCAGAGAATAAAGCCTGTGTCAGGCTGGGGAAGCAATCTGTAACCTGAGCTTCATATTTTTTTTAACACTCAGCAGTTGAGTCAGCTCCAGCGGGAGTTCCGCGCTGTAAAACAGTTTGGATGCAATCCTAGCAGAACAACTTGATGGGAAGCCCAGCTCTCTGCCTACACTCCTGGTTACTACTCACTTTTCCATATTGGATTTCTCTCACATAAATAAGCCAAGCCTGCTGTTGGGAAGGCACCAAGTACCTGCAGCTCCCAGAGGAATTTTGAGGGGAGCAGGGGTGCCCTGCACCTCCCAGGAAGCAGATGAGGAGCTGTTAGCCAGCAGCTTTTTCCCGTTATACATCCATCATCCTTCCTTGTTACGAGTCAGATGCTGCAAGGAGAACTGCAAATCCTGAGGTTTTGCAGATGACTGTCACTTACTAAAATCTCCTCTGTCATGGGGAACTTTTTCTTGCCTGTTTGGATGACATGCACCAGGGTTGCCGGTTATTATGTTCGCTCTGGCAGGACATCAGGAAACAAAACGAGAAATAGCATAAGAGAGGATTATGTCATCTTTTTCCTCTTGACTGCCCACCACAGATTCCACCCTCTAATCCCTGCTGCTGAGCACCCTCCAGATGACATTGCTCTGTCCAATTTGTACCCACTGGTTTCAAGACCAGCCCATGGAAATGTCACACCCTGGTGATGTTTGGAGGCCTGTTTACAGCAACTTCAGCACAGTCAGGTCTCCACCTTCAGAGCCTTTTTTCCAGATGTGCAAATGCTCAGTGGTTGCTTTTGGTGTACTGACACTTGCCAAGGGCTGAGCTGGAGGAATTCCTCAGAGTCAGCCTTTTTGTGCTAGAAAATGCAAAGCTGGTTTTCTTTTCAAGGAATTACTCCCCTGGGAAAAAAAAATAAATTTGGAATCTCTCACAAGGACGTAATATGAAGCATTTTTACTTTTTATGTATATTTTTTTAGTGAGTAATTCAGGTGACTGAACACAGCTGCCTGACATCTTTTGAGTCCCCCTTGGTTTCTGGGATACCCATGTGATATAGGATTGACAGATTTGGTGCCTATGGTCAGGCAAGTGAGTTGTGCTCCAAGATCCAAATGTTGCAATGTTTTTTGTCAATATCCAAGAGCCTTGAAAAATATAACTTCTGCAGTGACTGAAGAGGATTTTTCCTCCTGTTTTGTCTCAGCTGGTTAACACAGTGGCTGGCTGTTTCCGATTGTCTCATGAAACACTGTATTCTTTAGGATCAAGGAGGGGTAGTCTACCTTCCATGCATCTCCCCATCCCCCAGCATTAGTACTGCTCTTCATGTATAAAAAATTTGGGCTATATTAGTGCTGGACCTCTACAAGCCTTTCTGTGACATCATATGTGAGAAGTCAGGTACTTTTGGGAAAAAACCAAAACAACACACGCACACAAATTTTTCTATCCCCGATTTACAATTTCCAAAACCGTTTATCAGGGGAGAAAATAAACTCATTGTAGGTTTAATTATTGCCATACAGTATCCCTGGAGCACAAGGCATCCTCTCCTCATATTCTTGTACTGCATGACCCGAGAGCAAACTCTCTTGCAAACCATCCGGAAGGAGAAGAGACGGACTCTTGAGTGTCTGAGAATGAGGAAAGCCTGGGGAAAAATTTAAGGCAACTGCATTTTCATAGATGTACTGATATATAATTAAATAACACATACATTTAGGTCAGACAGCTTGTTTTCAGTTGACCAGTTATTTATCTGGTATGTGCTGCCTTAGTTGATTCCCACTGGAGAATCCCGTCAAGAGGGTCCTCAGTGCAGAGCTGAGCTGAACTTTTCTATTAGAAACTGTCTGTATGAGGAACATGTAATTCACATCTGTAAAAAATGCACTTTTTACATCTTGGTGAGGACAAGCTGTTGTAGGAGATGAGGTGAGACCCGTTAGCATTTGACAAAAAGGAAATTCCCTTTTTATTGTCTTCTTCTTAACTGGGTTAAGTTAATAACTTGAGGGGTGGAAAGTTCTTTTTCTGTTAGCTTTCAATGTAAATAAACCCTGCTTTTGAAGATCTGGCATGCCTGAAATCCTGAGACACACAGGGGTTTGTTAGCATTTCAGTTCCTTTCTGCAGGACCCTGTAGATCATGTTTACATTTATCCCTCTTCCTGGCGTATTTATTTTTCAAGAAAACACAGTTGGGGTTCTCATCTGCTCATGTCTTCAAGTGCATAAATCTGCTGGGCTTGTTTATACAAACCTTTCTGAAAGGGATGACTGGCCAGGACAGAGGATGTATTTTGTAGAACCATTTTGTCTTCTTTCCTTTCTGCATCTGAAAAGCTCCAACTTGTTGAGACAGAAGAGGCTGTTTCAGGCTGGGTGAAAGTCTCCTGGGGCAGATGTCCAGTCTGCCACTTGGAGACTTTACACCATGCCATGAGCTGTTTCCTGGCTTTCTGCACCTGCATAAATTGCAGTCACCACTCCTCCTACTAAATCTTCATGGAAGGGTTGCAACAAATCAACTGGATTTTTTGGCCTGATTCATCGCTCAGTGTTGACTCATTGTGCTCACTAGTCAGTGAGAACTATGGCAAGGGCAAGGGCAGAAAATGTTTGCTAGGACACAGGTATGGAGACAGGCCCTGCTAGACCCAGCCTGGCACCTATGCTGTCTCAGCACCTCCTCTAGAGGAGCTGAGCCGTCCTCTTTTCCCTCCCCTTGAAAGGTCTCCTTTCTGCTCTAGAGAAAATGTGCTGATGTCAGCTTTTCCCCTTGCCCTCGATATTTGCCTTTCGGAGACGAAGCACTGAGCTGCCCAGGGGTGTTTCATACCCTGTGTCCATGGGCACAGGGCCATAACCACAGTTGCTGTGTGTTCCCCCAGAGTGCCGGGTGATGAAGGGGAGCCCTGCAGCTGCCACGGGCAGTAAGTCCTCTCCCACCCCTCAGAAGAGCTCGGCGAAGAGCCCAGCGCCCATGCGCCGCAGCAAGTCTCCAGCCGATTCAGGTAACCATCAAGATGGTGAGTGATTGTTTCTTGGTGTCTGAATATTGACTGTGCTTGAGGGAAAGACACATACTGTGTGTGTTTTGCATAGGAAACCCTGGTATTCTTTTGAAAACAAGAAGCTGGTGCTACAGGGGGCACTTAATAAATGTTGGAAAGGAATTCTCTGGTTGGTTAAGTGCAGTTGTGGCTTGAGGTTGTACCACCCACAGTCTCACAGCCTGCTTCCCTAACAATATTTTAGAAGAAGTTTCCACTTCACAGGCAGGAAATCAAGGCCCACAGTGCTCCCAAATGTCCCCTATAGATACAGACTGATTTAGAATAACCTTCTGTGCAAAGCTAGTGGTAATTATTGTACAGGTCAGAAGTGGCTTCTTCTAATAGTTATTAAAAGAAGACCAGTGATCTTGAAATTGGAGAACTGGTGACGGGTTTATTGATGTGATCCTGAGACAGTCACTCACTAATAAAAGAGAAGGAAAAATGGGAATTTGCTGCCGCAGCTTGCACCACTTGAAAAGCCTCCCTCCTCCTTCAGTAGCCCCTGGACTGGTGGTGTGGCACACCTGGAGAGCTGCAGAGCCTGGTGACTGAAGGTTAGGCTGCACATTGTAGTAATTATAGTAACTGATAGTTTTTAGAGCCATGGAAAATTCCTAGAGTCACGATGAATATCTAGTGTGTCATCTGCTTGCCTGTTCTGTTCCAAAAGAGAACCAGACACGGCCTTTCACTAAAATGGCCAAAGCACAGAAAAAGGACGCCAGGATTCCAGGAGAGCTTCATATCTGGAATTCAAGTGACCCACAGCATTAACACAGGTGATATAAAAGAGAAATTACTTTTCCCCCTCATGCTAACACACAACATAATGCATGGGAACACCACACAGCAGCTGACCATCAGTAGACACTGGATTATTGGATATAAAATTCTCTTGACAATAATCAGAAGGATTTTCCCCAGGAAGCAGTTTGATTTTTTTAGGGTCTCTTGGTTGGTTCTTTAGCTACTTAAAAGGACAGTGTGAAATTGGTTGGCACATGCCAAGACACTGTAATTTTTAAAAAAAGGTATTTCTCTGTAAGGGGATTTTACATTCATAAAGTTTTTCTTCAATATGCCAGTGTAGGTTGCTCTTAAACTCAGGCTTGCTATAATCTAAAAAGCTTTTATAATCCCAAATGCCTGGTAAAGTTGTCTGGGTACATTGAAGGCATGGTGGAAATTATGTTGTTGATTTAAAAAATCCCAAACTAACATTCATTGATCTGGGCATCAGCTCAGGCATGAGTTGTGAAACAGCATTTAAACCTTCTCCATAAGCATCAGGTACTAATTACCACCAGAACAAGACTTTATGGCATGAGCATATAGTCTAATGTGAAATGGCAACTATTGTGTTCCTGATTTTAACTGATTGAGTGACTTACAGGAACAGAATGGTGACTCATCTGATGAGGTTTAATGAACACAGTCAGCAGAGCTTTTCAGAGGGAGATTAAAATAACCAGGAATGCTGAACAATAGCCAGTTCCTGGAGTTAAGGCCAGTAATGACGGACAAATTAGGTTTCTTTAATCCATCCAGACAAGGGTCTTTCGTGCTTTCCTGTAATTTCAATACAGGAAGAAATGGCAGCCCGTCCTGTTTAATAAGAATGAAAAAGACTGAACTCCTTCAGCATTGGAAAATGGAAGATTTGTTTACTCAGGACAGAGAGAAAAAAGAATACAGTTTTGTATTCTTGTCTTGAGTTTGTAATAATTTAAGTGGATTTACGCATCATTTAAGAATCAATATTTACATTTAGGTGGATTTTGAAGTTATCACATTAAAAAGGCAAGGAATGCTTACTGAAGCCTGATTAATAAAAGATTATCTGACTTTTTTTCCCTCCACAGAATTCTCACCCATTTAATTTGTGAAACTGTTTAAAAATAGTTTTACTTCAAATATATATATATTTTTTTTGCTATGTGTTTGCTCTCCTACCCATTCATACTTTCTATCTTTGCTGTCTTTCACTCTGCTATGGTGATATCAGATATATTGTCATATAAGAACCTTTAGTTTCCTTGGTTTTGTGTTGTTAGTTTCTGTACTCTGCAGTTCTTCTCTAAGCAGGTTTCTGTACCCTTTTTTCCCACCAAAGTCTCTAAGGCCATTGTGACATATCTGGGCACTGATATCAATGCAGATTCAGAGGTAAATCTCCATGCTGCTTCAGTGAAAGAATTCTGAACCCTCCTCATTACAAACACACTGCAGTTACAGAAAAGGATGTTATTTTCTTCCATTTCTCATCCTAATTATTCCATTCCCCCATAAAGCATATGGAAAATGGTACATTATTTATCAGCAGCAAAAATGAGAATGCAGTGGAGTTCCATGTGGACAGTGGTTGCATGCATTGCCTACAGAGGCAGCTGAGGCTTAATTCAGGTTTATATGAACTGTGATAAATTCTTTGGCTGTCTTGTTGCAGCAGTCCTGGCAGCAAACTATGTAAGTGGTCAGGTCCCATTCCAAAATAACATGGATTAATTTAGAGTAACAGAGAACATACAAACAAAATATTTTGTAGAAAAGCATCAGGACAAGAGGCCGTGCACAGAAGTACAACAGCACAGAGAGTGCCAGAGTTCACTGGCTGAATCGGTCCCTTCTGCCAGAGGGAATTTGCCTCCTGCCTTGATGTGTCATGGCCTCACTGTGAAAAGCTCAATTTCCCCTAGGCAGCCAGAGCTCTTCAGCTCCAAGGATATTCAAAAAGTGAGGCAGTTAATCCACAGGAACTTGTTAAACGCTGTTTTCTTGGAGCGGTACCTTCCCCTTTATTTACCGTACAGTCATTCAAAGGAATGAACAAATGAGAATTGAATGAATGAATGAAGAACGAAGAAATGTCTTGCTGTAATCAGATGGCAACAGACCCCAGTCCTTATATTCCCAAGGGGAATCCTCTCTTCCTTCTCTCATTAACCCCCAAATATATATATATATATATACCTTTTCTAGTTAGACCCAGCTATTCCTCCAGACTCTATGTTGATCGTTCCGTCAGGGGACTGTTTTCACCTCTTGGTTCAGTTTAACTGGAAGGCCCTGGCTGCTTTGCCAGCAGTTCCACTGGGCTTCCAATATATCCTCTACTTTCCAACCTCTTTGGTACTGGAGCCGTGACATAGCCTTTCATCTACATCCTCTGCCCATCTCTCACATCATGTTACTTCCAGCAAAGTGCACTTAGCAAAATACATGAGGATTTTACTTCTCTCCCTTCAACAGTGTATCCAAGTGCCTTTCGCTTTCTCCCAAATGTTACCTATGAAAGCTGAACCTAGTTTCTCATATATCAGGTGTGAATTGAGATATGGATGGGATTGGTGTCTCTGGCCTTAGGTGAGCTTGAGTTGTTGTGTTTCAGTACAAACTGAACATGCAAGAAAGACACAGGCAAACTAGAGAAAACCCAGAAGAAATTTTCTCTAGAAACTGCTTTGGGAGCAAAAGTTGAAGGAAATGGATTGATCCAGGTCAGAGAAAAGGAAAATTGAGAAGGGACAATGTAACACTCTCCAAATTCATTTGAAGTATTGAAAAGAGGATAAGGATCAATTTTCCTGTGTGCCAGTGAGGGATAGGACAGGACATTGGTTTAATCTTTAATAAGAGATATACAGATCAGATATTAGAAATACTTTTCAATTATAAGTAACTTAATTACTGCATCAGGTCTCTCAGGGAGCCTGTGAGTCCCTGTCAGACTTCGTGCAGTTAAAAAATAAGATCTCTGCCAGGGATGCCCCAAATATATTTGATCCCAATTCAGAGCACAAAATTGGAGTTACAAAGCTTCTATGGTATTTCTAGCCTCGATGTTTCTTTCTATGGAGTCAGCTTTGCTAAAAGGAATAGCTTAGAGCAGTGAAATCCATCCCTCTCCTAAGATGACAGAGGAAAACTGTGCATAAGGAGGGAAGTCACTGTGCTGCTGCTATGGTCCATGAGATTTAAATGGAATAGGATCAGCATGAGGTTTGGCAAAATTTCTTTAACAGACTGCTCCAATAAGGAGTCAAACCAAGGAAAAGACAGAGCTGAAGCTCTGGGGAGAAATACAGGGGAGAAAATAATGATGTCATTTGCCATTACTTCTTTGTTATAAAAATGTATCTTACAATAACTCACATACCAAACAAGGTATTTGTTTTATAACAAATGTTATATTTCAGTTTTATAACGTGTCATGATAGGAGAGTTAATGATTTTTAACACCAATCCTTTGCAGGAGAGAGCCACAGGTACCTGAACTGAAATTTGAAAATGTCTTTGCCCAGTTTTGCCTTGATTTGGCTCAAGGAGAATATGAACAGGACTCTGAGGCACTGCTGCAGGACCTTAATTTCTCAGTCCTCTAATGGGAAGGTTTGGATAGAGGGACAAAAGCATATTCACAAGGCAGCAGCAATTAGCAAAACAGACACAGAATGTCAGTCTGTCCTGACTGCAGAGCTGGCTCCCCGGGGTCATTATATATGAATGTGTTAAAAAGGCAGCAGATGTCTTTGGGATTGCACATGAGAGACAGCAGCTTGTTCTCTCGCTTGTGCTATGTATGTTCTGCTCACTGACAGTCCACACTGCACATCCAGGGAGAGATCCCCTCACAAAACCTGGTGAGAAGAGGATACCAGCACTGCAGAGCTGAGGGATTGGAAGTTTGGAGGTGCCTGAGCGAGGGATGCCTGTGCAATCTGAATTCTTCCGCTCCTGAACAAACAGTACAATGGAACCTTTATTTTTCCCATGGCTCCTCTGTCCTGGAGTGCAGGAGGGCTCATGCTCACTAAACAAGCTGCTATTTCTACATTTGCTTTATGCTGTCCTTGTTCTGCTTGTTCCCTCTCTTAAATTTCTTGATGACACTTCAAACCCTGACCTGAGGACAAACCTTTCTATGTATTTTGTGGTTCTTTCAGTCTTGTGGTGCATGAGCATGTCCTCCTCGAACTAGGAACTCATCTGCTGAATCCTGGGAACCCCAGTCAAGCAAGGAGCATTAACCTTATTTTACAAATTGCTGGAAATAGATATCTCCACACCTTTTGAGCACTCACCGTGATCCCCGGGCCCTGCTTTTTCCACTTCTGTATGTTGATAGAAAGGGGAGTTCAAAAGATGGACCTCACTAACTTCATTTACAGGTCTTGGTGCTCATCATCACTGGAGGTTCAGGTCCAGAGTCCTAGTCATCCAGGCAAGCCTGAGCAACAGTCACAGAACAATTGCATGTGGGAATTTTGGCTAAAAGGGGTCCTACAAGAAGGCTGAAGAGGGACTTTGACAAGACCATGGAGTGATAGGACAAGGAGGAATGGCTTTGAGCTGAAGGAGGGTAGTTTTAGATATTAGGAAAAAATTAGGGTGGTGAGGCCCTGACACAGGTTGCCCAGAGAAGCTGTGGCTGCCCCATCCCTGGAAATGTTCACAGCCAGGTTGGATGGGGCTTGAAGCAACCCTGGATAGTGGAAGGTGTTCCTGTCCATGGCAGGGGGTGGGATGAGATTCTGTGACTCTGTGATCCTAAAACATCTGTGGGAGAAGGGGACAGAGAATTCAGCTTATCTGGATCTTTCATAGCCATCTCAAACATGACATGATTATTCTCCCTCGTCCCTCTCATGTGCTGGACAAGCCTGATTTCTCTCAAGTACAAATTGCCTTGTGCACTGGAGGAGATAAGGAGCCTATGAAAACAATGTAGTGCACATGTGTATGCAATTAAAGGATGTGTTATATGCACAAAGGGCCTTTAAGGTAGATTGGGCTTGCAAACCAAATACAATGACATAAATAAGACATAAGACACAAACAAGAACATAGTGGGAAAAAAACCCCAAAGAATTCAAATAAAAACTCGTTATAAAGAATAATTCCCATTAGCTGAGTGTAGGTGAGATCCTGAGCTATACTAAGTCATCAACAGATTTTAGTGGAGCAGCAGCATTATACACCACCTGGGATCTGCTCTTTGCCTCTTGATATTTTTTTACATTTCAGTTCAAAAGAAATGCAGGCAAGTTTGCTTATGAACACTGTTCTTCATTAGCAGACATAGAGAAAATTAAACTGGGCTTCTTAATTGTTGCTCCTGCTGCAAAATTGTACTGTATTTGTAATGATATCCATCCATCTCATTCTATTTCTGATTTGGATGTCACATCTGGTTTTTTGTTGATGCTCATAAAATATTAATATCCCTGCTGTAGCACTTAAAAGTCTCATTGTATTAGGGAATTTCTATCCTTCTCTGCAGCAATTACATCCATTTGCTGCACGCTGACTGTTTGCTGTTCTTCCAGTCTTCCTCTTCAGGGAAGGGAAATTTTGGTTCTTTGTAGAGTAGTTAGGTGGAATTTTTCATCTTAGGATGATCAGTGACAATTGAAAATAAATAAAGAGGCTTTCTAGGCATCGGAGAAGGGTTCTAGCTAATACAGATTATATTAGTAACTATTCTATCCCACGTTTTCTTTAATAGGAAACACAAAGTCACTTGGTGAAATAAAACATAAAAGAGATCCAAGTACTTTTTTACTGAATTGCCTTCATTATATGGCTTGTAGTTAGAGAACTCTACTTTTTTTCCCCAGCAGCCTCGAGGGCAGCTCACTTTGCAGAACTGGAGCACAGTGAAGTGTCACAGCACAGTGCAGGGACTGGCGTGTAACAGTCTCTGGGTTTCCATAACTAGTTTTTTCCCCCTACCAATAGAGAATGGTCTGAGTGGAATGGGGAGGTAAAGGCTCACTCTCTTCCCTAATTATCTATAAACCATTATTTCTACCACTTTTCAAGAAATCAAGAAATTTCCTCAGTGAGGTGCATTTGCAATGGGAAAAAAAGCTGTCTGTGATGAATATCGTCCTCTTCCCAATAGAGGAGGGAATGTACAGAGGTGAAGACAGAGGACCCATATCATCACGAATCGAGTCTGAGCTGCTCTCCTGTGCTGGTAGCTCCTCCTTTGTCCTGAGGCTTACATGTTTCTCTACACTTATTTGAACTCACTTGTGTGACCTCTGCATTTGGGTCAGTGATACTACAAACCTGAGCTAACCCCTCCTCTTTCTCACAAGGAGGTAACAGATAAAGGCTGTTGTAGGCATTAAAGCAAGTGTTGTGCTGGTTTTGCTCTTAAAAGTACAACACCCATGTATAATCTTACTGTATGATACTTTATACACTTCTTCAGTCTCCTCCAGACACTCAAGTACTTGCTGTACTTGCTTATTTTTAAGTACCCCATTTGCAGATTCAGCTATTACAATTGAAAACATAAAGTGCTGAAATCATCCACCCTCCTCTGTGCATGCCTTTACAGTTAGAGAAATGACATAGAGAGATACTGGGCACTCTGAGAGCAGGACAGCCAGCCTGGAGTATGACATGCTCGCTTTCTGTGTGAAACATCAACACAACTCAAAATTCCTTCCTTAAGGGCAGGGATTTGTGTATTTATCTGGAGGGCCGGCAACACTACAGCCATTTAAGGAAATGACAATCAAAATATTTGAGGTTTGGTTTTGTGGCTTGTGCTGAATACATAAACATCTGGAGTAAGTTTTGGAAATGCCACTTTCTACAGACTTGATTGGGAGATGTGGTTTAATGCTAATAAGGCCTCCAGCTGCATGGATTGCAAAAAAGAAAAGGCCAGAAAGGACAATACCCTTGGACACAGCCAGCATGAGTCTGAATTCCCTCGAGTAAGGCTACTTGTGCTGATGGAGCTTTGTGTTTAAACCCCTGGTAACAAGAGAATCTGTATCCCTGGAGCTGATACCTGACCTGTGAATGACCAAATTCACGATGGGTAAGCATGTCCTTAGGAAAAAGGTATTGTGACACCTAGCAATTATCAAAGGCATTAGCTCACCCCAGTGAACATCAGCGGTAGGAAAAAAATTGATTTATCCTTATTCCATTTGGTTTCCCTTCATTTTTTCTGCATAATATGCTATTTACTTTGATTCCTTTTTAATCCAATAAATGCATAACAGCTTGCCCTGCCATAGACCTGTGCCCTTCACTTTTGAGTAAAACCCAGGCCTGTGAAAGCCTGGAACAGTCATTCCAAAAGCCATTTGGTTTAAATGAATAACATTTTTTTTTAAATTGAGAATAACTATTTTTTTTTTTCAAGGCAACATGAACAAACAAATCAACCCAAAAGACCAGATTTTGATCTTTGCAAAGATCTTTGCAAAGGATTGTTTCTTGATGTAATTCTCCTGTTCCTCCCCTGATAGACCATGTCCACTTCTCTGGTGCAGGCAGCAGAGGAAGAGCAGAGATGTGTCATGTCCACCAGGCTTCAGAATGGCTCTTTGGTCATTTAATCCCACCCACAGCTACGACATCCAAGGCATTTCAGGCTGCTGTTTGTCCAATTTGTAATCATCTAACATTTCTTGTCTAGGATTCAGGATATCTTCAGCCTCTGGTTTCCACACGCCCTTAAACTGTTTGAGAACACAGACTTTGTCTTTCTGTTTTTGTGATGATGCGTATCTTGGATCAATTTGGTGGATGTTTGCTGTGTAAAATACTGCTCCTTCTATTTATTTTCTATTCCACTGTATTTTGCAGTCAATTACCCCGAGTAGCTGAAAGCCTTGAGTTAAATTAATAGCCATGGTATTTGTTTGGATTTTTTCTCCTGCCTAACATGAATAAACTATAGTGTTTCTGTGTTAAACGTTTGGAGACCTTCCATCTCCCCAAAGGAGAAAGATCTTCCCCTTGCTTGTCTGATTTCTAGCTTCTGTCTTGTTTTCTGTCAGCAAACGGGACCTCAAGCAGTCAGCTGTCCACGCCCAAATCCAAGCAGTCCCCGATCTCCACACCCACCAGCCCAGGGAGCCTCCGTAAGCACAAGGTATTACGTTTCTTATACCTTACTACATCTGTTTCTGCCTTAGACCACTCAGACTTTTGTGACACTTAAGCCATGGCCATATTCTCTGGAAGCACAACTCCTTGTGTTGGAACAGTGGAGTTTGGCCCTTTACCTGAAAGGGTTGTCACTTCAGACTCTGCAGGATAGTGAGCAACAAATCATTGGCCTGTTTCCTCTACTAGAGTTATTAATGTGTGCTGGAGAGCATCCAGATGGATCAGAGGAGAGAACTTAACCCTGAGCTTGTATCACTATTTGAAAAAGTTATTGATGGATATGGTTTCATATAAATCCTCCTCTCTTGGAAAGCCTCAATTGTTGGCAAATCCAGTTGATTAAACAGCAGAAGCAATGCAAATGTTACTGAAGCTCTAAGACATTGCTTTAATGATGCTCCTCAAGAATTTATTTTTTTTTAATTATTTAAGAGCAGGCTCTGTTTTACAGGAACCAGATGATTTTTTACAGCTGATGTGGTAATTGTGATCTGGAACAGTAGCTGGTTTTCCTGGTCACAAAAAGCATGTCTAACAGGTAGCACAGCATCCTACTAAAGATCTGTAAACCTATGCTGGCTCATAGATAATTCATGTATTGATTTATTTAAAAGGTACAGCAGCTGTCACAGCTTTTTCAGTTCCTGTTGTTCAGTGTCATTCCGTGCTGAGTTCAGACTTTCATATCCATGGGCCTTTGCATTCCTGGAATAGCCATAGTGCTGCTTCCACCAGCCTTCACTTGATAAGAACTTGGACATAAATGTAGGTGTGAGAAGAGGTCAAGGAGATTTCTCTTTAGTGATCAGAATGCACCTCTCATCCTGAGAGTGATTTTGAAAATATTGACTTGAAATTCTGGAAGTGTAATTTAAAAATTCTGGTAGTGCTGAGGTTTTGCAGTCAGCAGCCACATGGAATCTACTGCACGGGCTGGGCTCATTTTGGTTAACAAAGGGGTAACTGAATTCAAATGAAGTCTGTTTTCCTCAGGACTTCACTCTGATCTCAGCTGCTCAGTCCAGGTCTGAGGAAATAAACCAATTTTACACAAAATGTGTCCAGATTCATTATTAATTTACAACTGAGAACAGAATCTGGCCCATGGTCTGAATTCAGCAATTGCTTGTGTATATTCAGCAGGAGTAATGCTGTAAACTGCATCCTCTGCTTCAGCAGCAAGGACCTAAAATGCTTTCCAAACATTATCCCATTTAGAACTGTGGAGATGAGGATTTGCTTCCTGGCAAAGACCAGTAAAACTCACCTTTTTAACGTATTATGTGTGCTTTCAGCTGGCTGGTTTATGACCTTTTCCAATGAAGCCCCGAGAACATTTGTGATAGAGGGTGACTGCTGAGGGCAAAGCCAATCCAGTATGATTTTCTCCACTAAGTTAAGCCAATCAGCAAACACGAATGCAGCATTTTAGGTTACCAGAATATTCACGCATCATTGTCTTTCTCCCAGGAGCAATTTCCTGCTTATGATGAAATCACTTCTTTTTTTTCCCCTTAAAGCTCAAATGGTAAATGCTTAAGTTGAGTACGCCACAAATTCCTATTTCACCTCTTCTTACATCAAGATTTCTGTGAATTTCCTTCCTGAATATTTGAGGTTTATTTCATTTTGCTCACAGTTATTACCTGTGTGTGGGTCAGAGTCCAAACAGGTCCCAGGAGAGCGTTAGCCCTTGAGCTGGTTTGTGTTCCTAATTCCATGCAGAACTTTGAGGAAGCAGAATAAGATGGTTATCCAAGAAAGGGACCCTGGAAAAGCTTTACATTCAGCATCTGATCCAAATAATAACCTTGGGATTGTTTTCTTAACCTTTCTCGTTGACCAGAAATTACTTAAAATAAGGAATAAATCATGGAATGTGATTTTCCTAGAGATCTGTCCTGAAGGTAATTTTCAAATTAAGGTAAGGCTCTTTATTGTGGACACAGGTTCAAAGATACCTGTTTAAAGCAGGGTCCTGCTCTTCCATGTATGTGTTAAAATGGACACACTGATCCAGAAACTAAAAAAAAAAAAAATCAGTTCTCAAACTTATCCCTGAACAGACATCTTTCTTCTGGCACCAAAATGCTCTTTTTCCACTGTGTGAGTATCATGTCTTGATTTTAGCCTGGTCAGCCCAGTCCAGTGCACGAGTCTTCCACCCTGTCCCTATGAACTGCACAGACCTGGGCCACTCAGCTGCTTCCTTATGCATGGCCAAAGGTGGAAACTCATTGTGAGAGTTAACATTTTCTTCTTTCTCCCTACAGGACTTGTATCTGCCTCTGTCTTTGGATGACTCTGATTCCCTTGGAGATTCCATGTAGAGCGACACGGAGCTAAATGTCCATATTGCAAGCATTGTCTGAGATACAGCAAAGCACTTCTGCCAAGATAAGCAGATAGGTGACTGGTGCTTTCAAATCAAAGGACACACAGTTATATGTCTTTTTTTTTTTTTTTTCCTGTGATTTATCCTCTGTGCCACAAATCAACACCTGCCAGTCTATAGAGATAGAGGGATACCATTCGTCTAAGTTACAGGGATGCAAAATGGACATTGTGAAAAATTTGGGGCATTTCTGTGCATTTCCCACTTTCTTCTATTATTTCTTCTTCTGCTGCAGCTATGTAATTTTCCTAGTGATAGTAGAGTAGCTCCCCTGGAAGTGTGCAAATGGATCCCTTGCTGACCAGTTTGCAAGCTCAAGTAGAGCAAATGATGTTCTCCACCTGCCCAAACTACCAGCATTTGCCAGCTCACCTGTTCCTCATTTACAGCCCAAATTTAGCACCTGCATACTAACTAGTACTGGTTTTATTTTTGGAGGGCAGGAAGGGAAATGACTTACTAGTTTGATGCTTAATATGCCAGCAGAAGCTTGGCTGAGATTAGGAATGGTTGTGTAAGATGCTAAGTAAGGTTAGTACAATAATTCAAATTATTCAAATATTGGGATTTTTTAAAAAAAAAATTAAGCAAAAAACCATAAATAAGTTCTCTGGAGTGGAACACCTTCCACAAACAACCCAAGGGTACTGCTAGCTGGTAAGAAATATTTTTACCTCCCCTATGGTATCTCTCTATCTCTGTTTGTAACAGTAATGCCTTGTGAACAGCCAACACTGAAAACACTGTGAGAATTTGTTTTCAGGTTTGACACCCTATAGATCACTTTTTATAGCAAAAAATCAATACACTTTTTATAAAGGAAAACCTTGTATCTGTGTTTTGGGAGTAAGGATTCAAGCTCCTTCTTTTTTATAAAAGCTGGTAATTTTCATTTGTTTAAAAAACACGCTCAGAAAAAAAAAAGTACAAAAAAACCAACCACAACTGCAGAACAATAATAACAGCAACTCAGTTTAGAAATCTTGTCATCACTGCCAAAACAGACACATGTAGGGGAAAACAAAAGGTCAATTCAAAATATCGAATGTTTTGATAGTTTTTGTAATGTTTAAGACTACATATTTGGTTTTTTTACACTTCAGTATTCCTAACTATGGCCAGATTCTCTACTTATATAAAAAATTGAATTTTGTGGTGTTAACCCCCCCCGTATTTTAAGAAACTCTTCTATCTGATAAAAACAAACTTGCTGTATTTAGAGAAACCTTTTGCTTTTATTAATCAGTAGTGACTCCTACAGAATGCAAAGTTCATCTCTTCACACAGGGCTGGTGGTTTTTACTACACTGAAGCTTTGTCACAGGCCAGCTGGCATTGCCTCCCTTCCTCATGGAATAAGCTTTGATGGAACTGATTATTACAGAACTTTACCTAAATGAAATCTGTGCAATCAAATCTTTCTTTGTTGCTCTATTTGCCTTTTTTTTTTTTTTTTGACATAGACGCCTGCTCCTATTGCCTTGCAACCCCTTGTGATTGGAATGAATTATACTGTTGTGATGTTTCATGCTACATGGATGCTGGGTTGCTCCCAAAGCCACTCCACGTTTTGTTTGCTTGCACTGCAGGTATGAAACAATCTGTGCAGGCTGCATCTTTAGAGGTTCATGTGATCTTACAGAGAATGCAACTTAAAAAAGAGATTTATCAGAGAGAGGTCAGGACTGGGAATTATCAAGGGGTCAGAGTTATCAGGCACCAAATTTGCACCCAGTAGTCTTAGTGCATGGTCATTTACACCCAGAGTTTTGCACCAGAAATCATTTGTTCTTACTAATAACTTCATTTAATTTAATAACTCTCTGACTGCACACCTGCTAAATGATCATTTTACGTATTGTAAATAGAATCCTGGGGTTAGTTCAAAGGCTAAGGGCTCGTGTAGAAGGATGGTAGTGTGGACAAAGCATAGGTGCAGTAGTCAGGACACCTTTCAGCTCTTGGCATTGCTAAATTTAGTGTCTGAATGGGAGCAGGTCTCTTGGTAACCCTGTGCCTCAATCTGTCTGTCTGTCCCTGCAGGGACAGCGCTGTTCTACCTCACTGGGGGTTGTGAGGCCAAATGTTGGTTAACATTTGTACAATGCTTTCAGATCCTCTAATAGAAGGTGCTGAAGTATTCTGGGTGCAGATTTGGTTATGGGTGCTAATTTTTGGCTGTTTAATCCTGTGAGTGCTACTGTAGACACTGGTCATGAGCAAATAGAACTTATTAAACATTAGGATGTCAAAGGCCGTGGTTACACTAACAGTATTATTCATCAGAGCTTTTGTGTTAGGAAAAGCTTTAGAGGGACAGATAATTTGAGATGGTTTTACCCTCTCCTCTGTTCTGTTGGTGGAAATCTCAGAGTCCCTCCCTGAGTCTGCCTTTCCAGGGACCCTGATTAGTAGCCATGGATTGGACTCCAGTCAAAGGTGCTGTTCACACACGGTGACACAGACCATTCCTGTCACAGTCAGGGTGAGCATGTCCTGCCACCTTTCCTCAGCTAAACCAAGAGACCAGCCATGAAAAAAAAATCACATCTAGGTCCTCTTGATGTTCAGTACAGGACACTCACTGTAGATCCACCAGGAAACCTAAATCTTTGCTATCCTGAACTGCTTTTAGCAGCCTGAACTGCTGGAGCTGGTGGTGAGGAGTAGGAAGGGAGTCTGAGATGTGCTTTCATCCAATATCCATGAGTGCAGTTTGTGTAAGATAAAGCAAGATCCTGAGGCATGAATGATCCTTTGGATGGATGGATGGTTGTTGAAGCAGCTGTTGAGAAGCGGTTCCTTTCCTTCCTACCACGAGTAGTGTTTGGTTATTTGAGGATGTTTTTCCTGGTGGAGCATGCTAAGGAATCACTGAGGCCTTCTTCCTGAGCTGCACCTAGTGACACCTCTAAAGCCTGATCCTGCAAGTTCTCCCTTGGGAGTGGAGGTTTTTTTTGTGCATGAGGATCATCCTGTGATGGGGCTGAGTCTAAAAATTCCTTCAGGGAATTAGGGGGACCTTGAAAAGGCCTAAAAGAATAAAAAAATGTAATTGTTCAGTGGGAAAAATAGCCATTCAAACCAGCAGAAACCACAAAGAAAACAGGGTATGAGGTCAAACTCCCAAGTTTTAATAAGCAATTTTCTAGGTAGAAATGCCTGGGCAGTAGAAGTCAGTGAGCATTTCAGCTGTAGCATAGAGTTAAGTCTGTATTAATGCCAATATTGCATGAGTTCTTGTACAGAAATGCATGTGGAATGTTACATACATTCAAAACTAGTTATCTTTGGCTTTGTAGGATCCCTAACATAGATTTGAATACAAAGAGAAACAGTGCACAGGCATCAGACCTTAGTTATTTAAATATAAGGACAGCCCTGATTCAGGAAAGAACTTAAAAGATGTGCTGAAATTTTAGCACGTGCTTTACTCCTGTTGATTTTTCATGAGATTAAGCTTGGGTTTGGTCAGAAAGCTTTCCTGAACTGCAGTGAATTAGTAAGTACTTTCAATATACTATAGCAATTCCAGACCCTGTGAGATTCTGGAGCAGATTATAGTAATACCACTATATACTCCAGAGTTTACCTTTTGTAATTTTTTCTACTTTTACAAGCACATAAAACTCCACAGGATATGAGGATTTGCCATATTAATTCTACTATAAAAACCCTGTCTAATTTGCCTCATGAGGCTGCCTTTAGTGTTTTCAGAGACTAATTGAATCACTAAAACTATATTGTTTTAAAACAATACGGTATTTAAAAACAAATTGAAGAGACTCTTAAAGTAGTAGGGCTTCATTTCTTTGAAATCTGCCTTTATTCAGAATATTTTAGCAAATTTGCATACACACTAAAGATGCCTGTTTCAGATACACAGTCATTAGGAAGGAATTGGAGCAATCCTCCAAGCCTTGACTGATGTGTTCAGAATTCATACGTTCAGGTGATGATCTTGACTGTAGAAGATCAGGGCAAGGCAACAAAATCTTCAGCCTTGGGATTTTTATCACTTGTAAAGCATTTATAATCCTGAAGCTTCTGAGTTAAAGCCTCATCTGTTATAAGATTTGGAGCTAGTTCAGTTCCACCAGCTAAACAGTCAGCCAAGACCCTACACCTTAAAGTAATTTTGCAAGAGTTTGGTAATGGGATTTTACCTTGGTTTGCCCTGTGGTGGGAGCTGGAAGTAGCTTTTGCTTACCATTGTCTGTGTTTCCTGTATGTGCACATTATTTACAACCTTCTCAGGAGCTAGAAACACTAATTGTGTTACTTTCATAGGCAATAGAAAAAGAATTCTGCTTAGAAAACAACTTCCACATCTCTTTCATCCTAAGCTAACACACACATATGCATGCAAAAAAATCACACGCTCAGTCCAGCTGCTGTTTTTCCTCTCATTTGCTTGTTCAGTACTTTTGAAGGGAAAAAAAGAGGAGGTAGGACCAAAAATTGTGGCCAACAGCAAAACAACGTTACACCCAGGCATTTCCAATAGGAAATAATGGCATTAAAGTGTTAGTTTCTCCTTATCCATACGGATACTGATGGCATTTTCTAGGATGCCTTGTCTTTGCTTTTTCACGCCCTTGAGGTCGGCACTGCTCTTGTGGCTTCCCAGAACACCTTGTGGAGGTGCTGTGGAATGCCATGCTGAATCCCTGCACAGACACTGTTCCAGAGTCAGCCACCCCTGGAAGTGGCATCCTCTCTGCAGGGGCACGGTGTGGACTTTACAGTGTGAGCCCTCCCTAGAGCACTGAGAGCCCATGAGTGATTTTGCCATTGACCTCAGTGGTACCCCACAGCCATGCAAAGGTATCAGAGAGTTCTCTGTAGTAGAGGCAGAATCATTTTTAGAAAGAGGAATAAAATATAGCCAAGTAAATTAGATATAAAATTAGTCTAGAAAGTGTCTCCTCAAGCTAAGACAATCCACAACCAGAGAAAAGCTATATAAAGGTGTGTTTGCCACACACAAGGTGCTGATCACGACCACAACAAAACACCTTTTTTCACGTGGTGACTTAGGCTCCAAGTTATTTTTCTGGTTGCTGATGGAAGCAGGCTGGGACAGTATTTGGGACTGGTGAAGTTCTTTGTAGAAGCAAATGGAGGGCACAAGATGAAGCTCTTTTTCTGTGTATCTAAAGAGTCATGTCAGTCCATGCAACAGGACAAGTGCTTTACACAAGATTCCTAGAAGAGATGCAGCTGAAACACCACCTTGGTGTAACGAGACCAAGAAGGTTAAGAAGTGCCTTCTAACATGCTTTGGGCTTCAGAAGCAGAACTGTACATGTGCCCAGCAAGGCCTCGGTGACAACGGCCTTGACAAAAGGGGACAGGGCAGACTTTGATTCTTGAGATATTTAGCCCATCTTGCATTTATTCAACCAGCTTTGGGAAACTGTTGTGTGCAGAATCACAGATTTCTTCTGCCTGATGCCTCTGTCCCATCTGCATGAATCTGAGCAGGCCTCTCCACAGTATCTCAGGAAATGTTAAAGCTGGGTCTGGTGTCTCACAGAGCAGCTGCTCCTCACTGTGGAGTGAACTGGGCTGGGTTCTGCGACACTGATTATTGATTCTGCCATTCAGATATTCTTTACCCTCCTTCTTTCCTCCTGGCTTGAGAGTTGGTGTCTCATTCTGGGTGCCTCCCAGTGAAAGGCTGGGGCCAGTAATGTGCGTGGACCCCTCATTTTGTTTTGTTTCCTCTGGAACAGATCTCCAGTCATTTGGTATTTGTCTGCGACTCTGAGACCAAGCTGACTAAAAACCATGTTTTAATAGGGAGAGGGGAGGTGCACAGAGAATATAAGTAGGTGGATAGAAAGGCTTTTTCCAGCAATGCCATTGCACAGCTCTCTGACGGAATCCCAGCTGTAGAGCAGGGACTGTGGAGCTCTGGGGTCACAGACCCTATACATCCCTCAGGACACTGTTTAGAGAAGGTTAAAAATACTGACACTTATTTTTGGCCAATAGATGAGCTCCTGAGCAAAGAAAAATCAAACCTAGTGGATTCAGCAGTGGGATTTCAGATCCACTGGGATGTCGAGCTGTTAGTCTTTGGCATAACTCTGGACAAATCACTTTTCCTTGTGCCATGGTGTGCCACTGCATGAAGGGCTGATTATAACACTGCTATTTGTAAGGTGCTTTGAGATAAGGTGACACAAAGAGCTTGCTTTTAATATTTATTCATTACTTAGAGAAGTCTGAGCACCTTATAGAAGCAAACTATGGTCCACTGTCTTTGGAAAACCTCTTGAGGAACTCTGTTTCTCTCAAAACTGCTGTAAAAATGCTTCATTATTTTAGTAATGGTGAAAGACAAACACCTCATTTTTAGTTCCCCCCAAAACCCCGTGGACGAGCCAGCAACATCCCCGACAGCAAGGCCATATCCACATCCAGCAGCCCCTTTCTCTCATCTGGAGTTGCCACCTCTGGCCTGCATACAGACCCTGCTACCCCTCTTTTTATTGCATGTACATGTAAGTCTCTGGAGCTATTCATGTTACTGTTCAAAGTATGGGCTTTGTGCTTGTAGACAGTGAATAAGTCTAATTATTTCAGTGGCTTTCTATCAAGAAAACAGTGGGGCCGTTGTTGAGACCCCTCTAGTTCAGAAAGTATTCATGGCTAGATGGCTACATGGGAGAGAGCTGCCTTTCAGTTGCCTTGCTCAGTGCACTTACTTGAACTCACCTGTTCTGGCTCTTGCTCTTTATCTCAATGAACTGTAACTCAGGACTCTAGAGCCAGTTCAGATTTTCCCTTGGTCAGACAGTTTATCACTCAAAAACCGAAGGAGTATGCTGAAGGGAATTAAGAAATCTTTGCAGTAATTAGTCTGTCAGCTGAAAAAAGAAAGTTGGCATCATTAGGGAAAGATGCTGTGATGGCCACTGTCAGGGGAAACAAAGGGAAAGGGCTTGTTTCTTAGGGGAATGGTGGGGGACATTTGTTAGGAGGTAGTTACTGAGTGATGGAATGAGCTTGAACTGAAAGGAAAATCAAATGGCAGGGAAAGCATGAGATGGAGCACTGGCAAATCAGTGCCCTTGATGTGTGGGAATAATGAAAGAAAAAAGACAAGAAATTCTAGGGACAAACAAAAAGGGGGGGGTGGCTGAGGCTGACTGAGGATCTTCGGCTTGGTTTGGACAGAAGGAGCTCCTGGCTACTTGTGGAGAAAGCCCTTGCCCCTGCAGGTACCTAAGCCAGGGTTCAGGCTAATCTGCCACAGCAGTGTGTCCCACTCCCAAAGGCAGAAATAAGGTCACTCTTGACTGCAGGCAGGTGAACTTGGCTTGAAGTTCTTCCCCTGCTCCTGTTTAACTCTCTTGCCAGCACGTGTCATCCCTAAAACGGGGAAGGAAGATCCAGCCCTCTGGTGAACAACAGCACCAACCTGTGGTTTGGTTTTATTTATATTCTTCTGTATCAGATCATTGCATGATCAACATGCCCTGGCTTGGAGAGGTCAGGCCTGGCACACCAGGGAGTTGCAGGACGTGTGCAGGAGAATAATGAGGGCACCTCTGGGCCTCTTGTCCCTTCCCATGGAGCTCAACAAACTCCAGGAAAAGTAGTAACCCACTTGCACCAGGGTGAAAAGCCAAAAACTACTGGAGGAGGTTTTCTTGATTTGCTGTGTGGGCAGAGGGGCTGATGATCATCTTGTCCAGGAAATGACCAGTTGTGTGTGAAAGCTGCAGCAGACAATACAGCAATGGGAAGTCTGTGCTGGACAAGAGGGTCTGTGTTTAACACTGGTTTCCTCATAAGATCTTTTTTTCTATATTCATTTGAGTTCAGTTAATTTAATCCTAAACCACAAAATAACTGATGTATCTGAACACTTCTTTTTTTTTTCTGTATGTTCTCAGATTTTTTTTCATTGAAAAAAGAGATGATAAAGATTGCATCTCTTTGTTTCTGTAGATTCTCCGATGCTCACTATAACACAAGTGAAACCCAACACACCTAATTCTCTGCTTCTTTAAGCAGACAGAACCTCCTCTTTAATTAAGGAAGCTGAATCCATTTGGTCCAAGGTTGGTCTCCTTTTCCAGAAGTTGATTACTGTCGATAATTCTTGTGTGATTGATTACTGGAGTGCAGATTGAGTTTCCTGGGTGACAGCTGCAGCCTTTGCAGAGAAAACCTCACTGACCCCAGCTATAAAATGATCTCTTGTATGAATCTCGAATAGCAAGTTATAGATGGGAGATATTTTGTATAGTATTATAGTTAATGATATAGCTGAAAGAGTATGTTACAATATCTTAAAAGTTTTTAAAATTGAAAATTAACAAGGAACCTCAGCAAATCAGGGTCTCCTCCATATTTTCTGGTTCTAAAGAGTGTTGGCTTTATCTCAATCTCACTTCAGTCTACCAATAGAAATGCCCTGAGCCCAGCAGGGTTATGGAACTAGAAACAGCATTTCTATTTCTACCAGTATTTTTCTATTTTACTCTAATCCCAGCTAGCACCAAGCAAAATAGAGATTGATGGTTGACCTGGTTTTTAGAGAAAAGTATTACCAAATGTGTTGAAATGAAAAGGAAGGTTCAGGTCATTTTAAGTGACTCGTTTAAACTCAAGGCTGCTTTTGGTTTTTATCCAAGCTGGTTCTTCCATCTCTATTTGCAACAGTTATATATAGGAAATCAATATAAATTTGAGTCACATTTGAGTAGTGGGGTTGTTGCAGAGCACAGCGATTCATCTGGCACATGCAGAATGGAAAATGTTGGTGGCACTTGGTCAGGGTGGACCTGAACCAAACCCTGGTTCTGAAACCCCAAGTTATGGAAAACCCATGCACAGGGGCAAACTTGGGAAATATCTGCAATGGACCAATAGACCCTGAGCTGGGGTCCAGGCCCAGTTCTTGAAACGATGAATTTTACCTTCAGAGAATCCCTGTGGAACATTTAGTGGGGTTTGTTTTTGTTGTTCTTTGGGTTTTGGGGTTATGTTTGGGGAGTCCTTTGTTCTTTTTTAAATTCCAGCATAGCTGCTTTTCTCCATCTGTTTCCAACCATTGCAGAGCAGGGATGGATGGGCTTGTAATTCATTTCCCTTAGCAGGAGGCAGTTGAAATCTAGTGATATTCTGTCTTCCTCTCACACTCACCATACAGTCATTGAGGGGCTGCAGTACACAGATCTTTTTTTCCTTTTTCTCCCCTTCTTTACTACAGAAGAGCTTTTTCCAGATTTAGTGTGATGTCTAATGATGCATCTGCTTAAAAAGAAGAATGTCTAGGAAATTAATTGCACTGCTAACTGGTGTTTATAGATATTGTGAAGCAAGTGTTGAATGTAAGAACAAGAAAGCCTGTGAGTTATAATTACATGCTGAATTCTGACATGTAAAATTGTTGTTAGTTTGCTTCTTATTTAAATGATGGGTGATCCAAGCAGCTTTCTCACTGTGTACAGCTGCGATTATCAGTTAGAAGACACCCAGGGTCTTTTGGAAAGAGGAAACCTGTCTAGCCAAATCTCTTGTATTCTCTGACGTGACGACACATTCTCCCCCATGCCAGTCTGGCTTTTGTGACACTGCCTAGCCTGGAAGCACAGGAAAGGACTATCAGCCTGCTGACTTTGCTGTTCCTAGCCTTTGCCTATTTTCTCAAACACCTATCCCAAACTAGGGTGAGCAGCTCCCATCATATCAGCCTGAGTTACTCATGCTACTCTTCTCTGAGAAGCAGGAACTGCCCTCGCTCATGGCCCTGCAGCTCTTGGGGCTGCACATCTGCCAACAGGTTGTGTTGAGGGAGGGAGAAATGCAGCTGAACCAGAACCTGATCACAGATTACTGTCTTAGGTCATTCATCGAGTTTGTGTGATTTCATCATTAACAACAAAGCTGCAATATAATATAACTGAGAGGCCCCAGTGTATTTTCTATTGTCATTCAGTGGGTGGGGGTTGGAGGGGCAGCTGGGTTTAAAGTTTAGCTGGTATACTTTAAACTCTGTGTACATAACCTTGGAGGGCACGGGGGTGGTGAGGATTTGGTGGTTGTTTTGGTTGGGATTGGTAAACTTCAGTATGTTTTTGTTTAAATAATAAGGTATTTAATTAATGACATTGTACAAAGAGCTATTAATTTAAATGGTGTTTTTGTTCTCCTCAACCAGATCTATTGACCTTTCTTTTTGGCAAGCCTGCAGCAAAGCTGATCACGTTGACTTTTGTACCTTGGGAGAGTGCATGGAAGGGGAGGGGAAATGCTTTTCTCTTCAGACAGATAATGTTGCCCATAGTTAACTTTCTGCTTGGGTATATACACCTTGAATTCCCTTTATGCTGAATTTTTATGTGAAGGTCTCTCAAAGGGACAGAACAAGCAGAGGTTATTCCAAAAGATCTCAACTGTATCATCTTGTAATATATTGCAGCTTTATGCCAATGATTCCTTGCTTACCTGTACACAGTCCATGCATGTTTTGAACTAATTTTGCATTCTCCATTTGTGGTGAGTTATTCAGCATTTTAACCACCTTTTGTGCCATTCAACTTGTACAGAAAACATTTTTATTGACGTTTTAAAGGGAGGGGGAAGAAAATAAAAAGACCCCTTCTGCTCCCTAGTTGTAGGTAGAACTCAGTTACTTAGCAAACAGATGTAGATGAGTGGTTGTAGTGTTAGAAATGTTAGCTTGCTCGTGAACAAGCTCTTGAGAGTAAATGCATGGTCCTGTACCTCTCTTTTCTTAATTAGCTCTTCCTTTCCTCCTGGAGAGATTCTCCCTCTCTCTTACTCTGTCTTTGTCTCTCTCGTGGTTGTAAAGTACAGATTTGGGCAGAAATAAAACGATACACGACGAGGTTTGAAAAGCAGTTCTCAACAGGTTCTCTCGGGGAACGTGTTTCTCACAGCGCCTTGCCTTGGCACGCTGATTAAACTCTTAACTTTCAAGGTAAAGCAGGAGGAGATCAGCCGTCCGTTGCCTCTGCTTGAACTGGGGAACAAGTTAAACCTTTGGAAGTTTGTGGCTCTGACGAGGTCTGGCTGATCCTTTGCAGCTGAGGCAAGAGGCACGTGGTGCATCGGCCGTGGCCTCCTCACCTGGTTGTGGCTGTGCCTGGGACTCGTCCCACGGCCCCTGATTTGCGGAGTTTGCACAAACACTTTTTGATTTTCCTGGACACGCAGCGCGAGGGGGTGGGGGGGTGGAATACAGGGGTTATGTTGTTAGGGGCTCTGTAGACGACTCCTTCTCCATGCTCCCAAGCTCTGAGTCGAGTACACAGGGCTTCTTGTTTATTAGCTGTGGTTCTGTTGGCAACGGAGGACAGAAAACCGTCAAATTCTTGGAAAAGATGGGGTCACTCACAAAGACGTGATTTTGTAAGAAATGGACTTAAAAAAACCCCACAAAGCCCTGCCACAAAACCACCAAGTGTACCTAGTTCCACACATCTATTCCCCCATGCCTCTTCTCCCTTAACAGAATTTCCTTTTGTTAGAAGATTTGACTTTCTAGGAAAAAATTCCATTTTTGTGAGGTGTTGTGAACTGTTTTTACTACTTGTAATAACCATCCCAGGTCTGAGTATTCTTGTAATGCAATGCCATGCAGCAGAGAACCTGTCCACTTTATAGCTTTGCTCTCAATATTTGTTACTCATTGTTTTCTCATCTAAATGTACATTTGCAAGATGTGTGTAATGTCATTTTCAAAAAATAAAATTTGGTTTCAATATTTAGGCCGATAAAAACCTTTCTGATGCTTTTCTTTGGCAAGTGTATGTTGACTATGATTTATGAATTATAGCAGTACTTGTTCATTTTGATCCATCAGCGATCCCAAATCAGTCCCACTTGTATAAATGCAGAAAAGAAAGTGACTGCAGAGGAAATTCGATGGCCCTGAATTAATTAAGACCCACATCTGCCTAACTGAAGCAACCCAACCTGTATTAGACCCATCCTTTTGCCCAAAGGGATGAACTCCCTGTCAGTCCTACTCTGAGATATAGGGGGCAAGTAGGGGCAGCTCTTTCCCTAAATGAGCACTGCAGTTAAAATGGTGTATTCAAAGCAGCAAATCTGGCCCCAGTCTGAACTCTGTCCTGGCATCCAGGGCCTGGGCAAGGCCTATGCAGTCTCACATGGGCTTTGGGAAGTTTGGTTAGTCTTGAGAGCTGCACTGTGTTTGTCCTGCCTTCCCACACTGGCCTGAAAAAGGTCCCAGTTCTCCTTTCACAGCTACCCTGTCAGAACCACAATGAAGACAAAAGCATTCTCCCCTGAAATCCCTGAAAAATGATAATAAGGCTTAGACCTCCTCATTTAATTATACAGTACAAGCCACTTTGCTGTTTGTTTCTGCCTCACATCTGCAGAATTAGAAGTGAGTGTGGTGAGTCAGCTCTGGCCATCCCTGCTGTAGACTGGGCTGCTGTGAAAGAGCTCGGATCCTTCCTGATGTTTTTTTCACGCTCGGATGGATCCCTTTCTCCTTTTTCCCCTGTGGCCATCACATGTCAGCCCAGAGAGCGCTCTCCTCTTTGCCCCCTGGTCCAGAGGAGATGCTGTGCCAACTGGCAAGCAGCATCAGGGCTACCAACACGTCGGCCCACTCGGCCAAGTGCTGGCACACACTTGAGATGATCACGCCATGCTTGGCCAGACCAGAGCAGCATAGACAGTAGAGTTCTGTTTGCAGTAAAAGACCACACTGAAAAAAATTCCAGTTCCCAGAATAAAGCCAATAGAAAGAAAACAGTCTCAGCAACAGCCTTTATCCAAATGTGCACGGACTGAACTGAAGCAAATGTATCAGAAAAGCAGAATGAGCGCTTTGGAAAACACTCTGCTTGTGCCTTTATGCACCCCAAGGGCTAACAAAGCAACAGATGTCTTTTCTAGGGGCTATGTGTTAGATGAGGTCAATAAAAAACTAGGAGGCAGTGCTCCTGCCCGTGCAAAATGTTCTGAAAGTGTCAGATTTAAATCCCTCAGCCTGCTGTGTGCAGCTATTTTGTAGCAATTCCAGGGACTCCAGAGAGGGTTCAGGGAAAACCTAGATGGTGGTAGTGTGGCCAACTGCAACCAGTACTGCAAAGCAGTGGAAATGATGCTGCTGTCTTAGCAGGAATCACCCTGACCACATACGAATCACTCGATTTGCTGTCGTCACTGAGAGCAAAAATTCCGTTTCCACAGCCCAGCCTTCCTGCTGCATCAGCCTGGATCTGGACAGAAATGTACATACAGTGTCCTGGGATACGTCGTTTCATCAGAGCAGCAAAACAGTGTTTGCTCCCAAAAGCTCCCAGTCCCAGTGTGTCGGCCCTGCGTGGTGCCAGTTGCTCGGGCTGAAATGGAAGTTCTGGCCTGGCTGGAAACCCCTTGGCTGGTCCCTTGACCTAAGGGCCATTTCTTGTGCTCAGCCATTGCTCACTGTCCAATGGGGTTCCAGGCAAAGAAAATATGCTTTGTGCCTGTCGGGCTTGTCGGCTGCAAATGATCCAAGTGTTTTGTGGCTGCTGGCTGGAATTGCAGCTCAAAATATGGTAGCCAGACCCACGTGGAACAAGACATTGACTAGGCTCTCTCAGCTTAGCTCCATGAAACACCGAACAGGGTTGTAGCTTCAACTCAAGGTTTATGCAATTATGCTTAATCTGGTATTTTCTGTAAATAAAACAACTTTAAAAGTCAACAAATCAGATAATTTACGAGGTTTCTTCTGCAGTCTGAGCTCTGCACCTTGTTCTCCACCTGTTCCCTCACCCCAGCCTCCCTCAAACACACCATAACTTCAAAGGTACACTTCTCCATGCAAGTATCACCTTTACCATAAGGCAGGCCTTGCACACCTGCAAACAGATGTGACTCTCCAGATGTTCACTGGAAAAGATCCATGGTACAGCTACTCGTTTGGGTTTTCTAAAGAATCAAATCAGAAGGGTTTAATTTTACAGCCCACAAAGTATGGAGAACAATGACTTGCAATTGTAGGTACTCAGCCCTGTATTTGCAATCTGGTTATTATGAGTTATGCTGACTTGGGCTCTGTGTGGTGCATCAAACAACTGGACTCCTTGTGTTAAGTCTTTATAAGATTATCAACTGTTTGTGTGTGAGGCAGCAGGAGTAATGTTTTATGGATTATGACTTCAATTACCATAAACGCACCTTTGCCACTGAAAATTACAATCTGCATTCTTTACTCTCAAGTAGGTCTACTGAATTTAAAAGTTCCCATTATTGTTTGACATAAATCAGTTGACCCTGAGATCCCAGAAACATTCCAGTTCCCGATGACTGTGAGTCTGCCGCTCCCTGACCTCCATGTATTAAAGGATGCAAAGATTTTGTTTCCATTTATGTTACTTCTCTGGGGTTACCTGGAGGGTAATGAGGCACTGAGTGCCCCAAACTCCACTGATGTATCTGGGAGTGAAGAGCAGGAAAGATCTTGAAAAATATGTTTATCTTTGGATTGTATAAGCAGTGAACAGGAACCAGTGGAGCAATAGGAGCCTGCAAAACCTTCAGGGAAGCACATCTTTGTGGAGACAGTGCTGGCCTGGCAGTGGCATCCCCTCCCTTCCTGTCCAAACTCTAATGGCTGGACCACCAGCTCCAGCTGGGTTTCACTGCAGTGAAGAAACCCCTTCTCCCAAGGACAGACAAGCACCTTCTCTCTCTCCTGCTTCACCTAGGTCAGAGTCCACCAGCCAGGTCATTAGTGTGGTGCAAGGTAACAGTAAATGTGAGACCAGGAAAGGATGATAAATAAGACAAATCCACTGCTTCCTTGTGCTGGGAACTCATTTAAGTGCAGGTCTTCCCACAGTTGGTGCACCCAAACAAGTGCTGGATTTGAGTTGTTCCTTCTGGTAACTGTGCTCCTGCCACGATGTGTGCATGTGTCATCATCTAATTTAAGTGTTCAGAGTGTGCTTTTAGCACCCATGTACAGGCACAGGAAGTGCCATTGAGCTGGTTAAACCTCTGTTCTGCCAGTCACTGTGAGAGAGTGACAGGGAGTGACATCCAGGACAGCAACTGGAGCTGGGGAGAGAAAGGTGATTTCTGAAGGTCCCTGGCAACACATCAGTTCAGTGGCCTAGGCTGCCACTTACCACACTGAGGTTTCACAGCAGCTTTACTGCTTTAACTGGGATGTGGAGCCAACACACAGGAGGGTTTTAGATCACTGGAAATGATGTTCAGCCTTCTGTGTTCAGATCTTGGGCTTCTTGAGCCCAAGGCAACAAATCAGGAGTTTGGCCACTCTCTCAGCTGCTCCCTTTCACTGTCTGCCATTAAACCTTGTGATTTAAAAAGCTTCTCTCAGAGCTTGTCACCACAGGCTGGCTGTGTGCTGCTCTCTAGACAACACCCCAGGCAGTGTTTGTCCACCTTCTAAAGCAGAGATATCCAAACGATGCAAGAATTCACAACCATGGGGAGTTTCTCTGGCGAGCTACGAAACGTGTTAATGGAGAAACACCCCAGTGGCACCACTTAAATTGTATCAGTGCCTTATCAGTCCCATTAGGCTGAACTGCATCTTTACCTGTCTTAAAAGCTTATTCATAAGCTTTTAATATTCTAGGAGATGTAACTAAGAGCCCACTGTCCTGGTTTCGGCTGGGACAGAGTTAATTTTCTTCCTGGTAGCACCAGTTACTGGTGCTGTGTTTGGATTCAGTATGAGAATAATGTTGATAATACACTAATGTTTTCAGTCATTGCTAAGTAGTATTTTACTCAGTCTTTTCAGCTTCTCATACCCTGCCAGCACAAGGAGCAGGGGGGGACACTGGGCAGATGACCCCAAGTGACTGAAGGGATATTCCAGACCATATGGAGTCATGCTTAGCATATAAACTGGGGAAAAGCTCTGCAGGGACTGTGTCTTGGGCACTGGCTGGGCACAATTGCATTTGTTTTGTACACTGTAGTACATTTAGAAAATAGTACTATCATAATTATTATCATAATAATTATTTTCTTCCATTTCAGCCCCATTATCTCAACCCATGAGTTTTCTTCCTTTCTCCTCCTGACTCTCCCCATGCCAGTGGGAAGGCAGTGAGTGAGTGGGGCTGAGTTGCCAGCTGGGGTTAAGCCAGGCCACCTGCAACACACACAGTGTGACCCAGCACAGGGATCTGAGCTGTGCAGCACAACAGCACTAGCTGGGTCCTGAAAGCAGCACAGCTCCCTTGCTCACTGATGTGGCCTCTGTGCCTTTGGGACACAGGACAGGAACACTGTGAGACTGCCACAGCTCTTGGAAGTGATCAGTAGAGCAACCAGAAAGAGCTTCCTCCTACAGGTACTGTGATCTGCTCAGGTCTTCAATGGTTGGCAGAACTGGGGAACTCAGCTGCTCTTTTAAGGGACAGGAGTGGACCAAGATGCCATCCTCTGACAGGTATGGCCCCACTTTTGCTGAAAAATAAGGCAGCAAAGCCAACCTAAGCTTGAGTTAGCACAATGCAGCATCCTGGCTGTAATAACCAGAAAAGTTCCCACTGAAGATGCACACACAGCCAAATCTGCCTGATTTAGCATCAATGACAATTCTTCCTGTACAGCCTAGAAAGGTGATCAGCACCTACAGCAGGATGCAGCAATAAACCCTTCATTTTAAATCAACAGATGACCAGCCTGGCCTCTGGAGAATGATGCATTTGTGCAACCAGGAAAGAAAATCTCAGGATGATGCTGTTCTGTCACAAATTGTCCATGGTTTAATTAAGAAGTCCTCATCAGGGAGGAAGATAACTATGAGATACACGAGGGGAGGAACACAGTTGATCTATAATGAAATCAGCTCTCAAATGAGGTCGCCCACCCATGCACTGCTGTGCACACGCAGTGGGGAGATGAGCCAAGCACAGAGGATGAGGACAAGCTTTTGTAGGCTGCGAATGAATAGGTTGTGCTTTGGTGGGGAGGGGACCGGAAAGGGGGGAGGGAAACGCAGTTATGTGCTGGAGAACTTGAGGACAAGGGCAAATGTGTCCTCCCGTGCCCTTCTCACAGCTCCCCCTAAAGGACAATTTCCTTATCCTAGTGTCTCATGAAAAAGTCCCGCAGAACAGGCTCCCAGGTGCACACGGGCCAGTGCAGCTTCCCCTTGTGGCTTATCCCATTAAAACAGAAACTAAACCACACCTTTTCTGTCCCCTTGACACAGATTTAGATACATAAAAACAAGCCTGCCCTTCATATCCTTAAATCTTTAAATCTAAATGCTCAAAATACTCTGCTGGTGGTCAGAAAAGTAGATCAGCTGTGACATTTTAAATGTCAGCCACCAGCACTAGGAAAAGAGTATTTAGAGCAGTAGGGTACAACTCAGGAGACTTTCAACTCTTGATGCAGCCACAGGTTTCTGTGTCACCTGGGGAGTCACCTCGGGCCACAGACAAAACACAAGTTTTGTCTTTGGGCAAGTGCCCAAAGTGGGCTTAGAATTCCTTTGGATTCCAGGTGCCAGCAGGATGAATAATCACTGCTTCAGACTCCATGTAAAGAGTTTCACCTGGGAAACTGGAACAGCTGCTAAGAGTTACATGCGTGAGAAATCACCAGCACTGTGAGAGCAGGGCTGGGACCTGAAACTGCAAGAAGACAGATCTTCATTAAATGAAAAAATGTCGTTACATGATCAAGTGTCCAAGGTGAAACCTCCTGGGCTCCAAAGCAGACATGGACTGCAGTGAGCATTGCTAGGGCTCATGTCCTAACTGGGAAAACTAAAGCTTGGTGCAGCGGGGAGTGCAGTGCTGCTCCTATGCTTGGGAGAGGCTTGGACAATGTTCCTGCAACAGCAGCATCCCACAGACCATGAATGACAGGGCAAATGTGACCCAAGCCCCGTTCAACTCCTCCTAACATTAAACAAGGCTTTGATTTAAGGCTGTGTAAGGGGGGCAGCACTCCTGGAGGCCTTGGCTGCTCAGATGGAGAAGGGAAAACTGTTAAGCCCAAGTGCTTTTCTCATGACCCTGAGACAGGAATGGCTTTATCCAAATACCACCGAGAAACAAGAGTGCTACAGGCAATGTTTTAAATATTAATGTTTACACAACACTTGGAATACAAATGGAAATTCAAAGAGAAGGGAACTCCTGTCTCTGTGGGCTCCTTGGGGAGATTTTTTTTTTATGTGTGTTTTTCAGCATGATTGACATCTGCCCACACAGACGGTGTCCCATGTGCCCCAAAAAACCCATCCTGCTGCCACTACACAGGGCCCTTGCTGCCAGAGAAGCAGACAGAAGCTGAGGAACAACTGGCCTCAGCCATGGGAACCCGGGGAAGCAGGATGGGAATCCAGGGAAGCCCATAGGTGGGTGAGGGAGAGGACCCAGCTCCTTCCTCGACCCCTTCCCCAGCACTGCGCCCTCCTCCCCTCCAAACTCTGTGTGAACAACATGGCCAGACCCAGGCTGAGGGAACTCAAGGGCCCCACAGTGGGGGCTCCCCAGCCCCTCACAAGGCAGGCAATGAGAGTGCCCAAGGAGAGTCCCCATTAGGGAGAGGCGAATCCTCGGGCTCAGTGCCAGAGCCTGGCAGTGCCCCAAGGATGCCGGGTGCTCACCAGCACATGGCCAGCAGGCAGATGGCATCAGGCTGTGCCCAGGGCCTTGCCAGGCCTGTCCTACACCTCTCTTGCCTTGCCTGGCTCTGCCTACCTACCCTAGCCCCACAGTCAATATCCTAGCCCTGCACTGATTCCAGCTCCAGCCCCACAAGCTGGATTTCACTGCCAGCTCTGCTGATTCAGCTCCAGCTCTCCATCTTCCCGACACCACTGGGTGAAGCTGTTCCTGGTTCTCACAGCAGGAACTTGGTTGTGGCTCCAGCTCTATGAGGTTTCAGCTCCACCCCACAGTAATTCCAGCTCCAACCCTAAAGTCACTATCCAAGCCTCACAGGGGTTTCACTCCCATCCCTACCATCTTTATGTCTCCACCAGCTCTGCTGCCTCAGCTCCAGTTTCCCAGCTTCCTACTGCTTCTGGCTAAAAGCTGCTCCTGGTTCTCACTGCACCCCTGGGGCTGTTGATAAAGCCATGAAACAGTCACTGTCATCACTTGAATATCTCTAGGAGCTGTCACACCCTTCCAAATGGGGTCCCCACCTTGGGGGATAACAGGACCTGACTCCAACACCCCCCTCCCCTCCTGGGTCTCACTTCCCCACTTTCCCACATCGTCCCCCCTCCCAGTTGGCATCAGGGGCTGGGAATGGCCACTCAGCCCCTGGCTCCCCATCCCAAAAGGTGCCCTTGGGCTGGTCCTGAGCCCCAGGAACAGCCCTGAGACCTCCACTCCCATCTTGTGCTTGGTACCATTGGGTGAGCTGAAACCTCCTCAGGCAGCTCCTGCAGTCCCCGAGCTGCAGCTCTATCCCCTTCCCCATGGGATTTATTTCAGCTCCACCAGGATTTGCATCTGGCTGCAGTTCCAGGGGCTTTACGTTCACTCCTGCCCCACAGTTGGTGTTTCAGCCTCCACCCTACAACCTTTATTTAATAAACATCATATATCAAATAAACAGAATAAAAAATAGAACAAAAAGAAGAAAATGTGATAGTATAAAAAATTAATACAACAAAGTGAGAATAACACTAGAATGACATAAGAATAATAGAATAAATAAAGCAATAGTATAAAACAAAAGAAGAATAAAATAAAAATAATAAAACAAACAGCTTTATTGCCTTTTTTAAAATTACTTTAAGCCCCAGTGCCCCCAAGGGCCATATCCTGCCTCGCTTACATTGCCTTGCCTATCCCTCCCTTGCCATGCCTTGCTTTGCCTTCCCTACACTCCCCTTGTTTTGCCTTGCCCGCCCCTCCCTTGTCTTGTCTTGCCTACCACTCTCTTGCTTTGTCTTTCCTTTCCTACCCCTTCCTTACCTTGCCTTGCCTTCCCCTCTCTTGCCTTTCCTACCCTCCCTTGCCTTTCCTTGCCTTTCCTTGCCTTTCCTTGCCTTTCCTTGCCTTTCCTTGCCTTTCCTTGCCTTTCCTACCTTTCCCTTGCCTTCCTGCCTTTCCTACCTTTCCCTTGCCTTTCCCTGCCTTTCCTATCTTTCCTCTTCCCTCCCTTCCCTTCCCCTGCCTTGCCTTTCCTCCCTCCCTTGCCTTTCCTACCTTTCCCTTGCCTTTCCCTTGTCTTTCCTGTCTTTCCTTTCCCTCCCTTCCCCTCCCTTGCCTTTCCTCCCTCCCTTGCCTTTCCTACCTTTCCCTTGCCTTTCCCTTGCCTTTCCTATCTTTCCTCTTCCTCCCTCCCTTCCCCTTCCTTGCCTTTCCTCCCTCCCTTGCCTTTCCTACCTTTCCCTTCCCCTCCCTCCCTTTCCTTCCCCCCTTGCCTTCCCCTCCCTTGCCTTTCCTCCCTTCCATTGTGACCTTTCCTTCCCTTCCATTACCTTTCCACCTTTCCCTTCCCCTCCTGGCCCTTCCCAGCCCTGGATCGCTGGGCTATATCGCCATCTCGCGGCTTCGAGAGCCCGTCCCCGCTTTGGGGGATCTCAGACTTCGGGAAATCCCGAGCCTGTGCCCTCGGGCTGCCTCTGCTCGGGAGCGCCGTTCCCCTGCCCCTCCCCAGGCTCCTCCCCCACCGTGACCAGCCTGCCTGAAAAACAGCTCCGAAAGCCCGCTCCGACCCCTGATGCTCCAGGGAATCTGAGCGATGGCACTGCTGCCTTGTCTGTCCCTACGACAAATCGCTGTTGTCTCTGAGCTGTAGAACTGGGCTTTTTTTTTATTTGTCAAGGTTTAGAAATTTTTATGATTGTGGTTGAGGTGGTTGGGGATAAATCCTGCCCTGTTACACTTCAGCTGCTCTGGCAGCCACGGCCAGGGGTAAAGCACAGCCCCTTCTGTGCCCTGTTACAGTCTTTCTTTAACTTAGTCTTGTGCTGGTTCACTGCCAGCAAACCATCAGGCTGGGACTGATCCCTTTTACTCCAAGCCCTCCTGTCATCTGCTTTGGAAAGAAAGTATGAAGGAACCTATGATCAAAATCCCAAGATGCAAGAGACGAGTGATCCAGGTTCAAAATGCTGTTGTTGAGCAGAATCAGATCTCAGCTGGATATACAACTCTGAAAGTTTCTGGTGAATCTTGGTTAGCTTTCAGATTCTGCTTCTTGGGCTCTTTGTTCAAAACTGCTTAAATTAGAAAGAGTACAGTAAACATGTATGATTTAAGTAGAATCTCTGCTGGAAAACCTAATGTTTATTAATAAATTGCCCCATGAAACTGGGTAAATAATAGATGAATGTAGCTCTGGTGGGACACAAGACCTGGCAGTGGACTGTGTGTACAAGGTGACGGGCAGATTGCAGGCATCTGTGACAAATAGTCATGAGTGGGACAAAGCCACCTGGACACCTTGCAGTAATGACTCCCTCATAGGCATGAGAACAGCTATTGGAGCAAAGCATCCTGGACCTGACTGAACTGAAACCAAAAAGCCCTTGATGTGAAGAAGAGCCTGCTATCACATCCTTCTTGTGAAGAGGGTTTCCATAAGAGTATCTGTCTTGGATCAGGCCTGGGTGGGAAGAGAGGAGCAATTTTTGGTTCTAGACGGCTTGGATGCTGCAGGTGCTGAATGAACAAAACGGGGCACTTTGGACCACAGCCTGGACAAATTCTGCTGCTACCATCAGCTTTGGTTGTTGTCCGGGTTTGTAATGGTCTTGCCTGCATCCGTTGTTCAGATCTCTGAGATACGGCAGCGCCAGCGGAGCTGAACCAGGTGCAAATGGAAAATGTGCCACATTTATCGCTTGTGATGAAGGGTGAAGTTGCTCCCAAAGGAACAGCTTCTTGTCTGATGACTACAGATCATTTATTCTATTCCCTGTTGCCCAGAGAAGCTGTGGCTGCCCCATCCCTGGAAGTGTCCAGGCCAGGTTGGATGGGGCTTGGAGCAACCTGGGATAGTGAAAGGTGGCTCTGCCCACGGCGGGGGGTTGGAGCTAGAGGAGCTTTAAGGTCCCTTCCAACCCAAACCATTCCGGGATTCTGTGGTTCTTGCAGCCACAATTAATGCTGATTCCCACTAGCATCCTTTTTGGGGCATCTCTAAACCTCTTCAGAAGTGCTGCCCATTGCCTGGGTAAGCCTGTGTGTGCTGCTGTCAAACCTGGTGACGGCCCCACGGGAAAGCAGAGCCAGAGGGCACTGCCTGGGACAAAGAAGCCCCACGTAACAAACTACTGGGTTGCAGCACAGAGCTGGGTGCTCTCTGCAGCTGTGAGTGACCCTGCATGGCTGGCACAGGCCGTGTGCTGCAGCCTGGGCTCTGCTCTGGGGTGAGGAGGTGCCCATGGCTGGACTCGAGGGCTGTTGGGAGTTGCTGCTGGGTGCAGGGTTGTGCAGACAGCAGAGTGTCCCATGTATGGGGGGCATGGATTTATGGAGGTATGGATGGGCTCTGAGCACAAGGTGCTGAACCTACAGATGTGGGTATACAAGATGTAATGCCTTGTGAAGGAAAAAGTTCGCTGTTTATCTGCTCTGTGGTGGTCTTTGCACACAGTGACAGCTCCGGGCTCTGCTCTGCCTGATGAGGGTGTGGGATGAGGGAGCTTTGGAAAGCAGCAACTTCAGAGCAGTGGAGAGTGTGGTGGGGCACTGCTCAGGGGATCTTCACAGGCTGTGCAAGAGAGCAGTGGGGAAACGGGGGACGCGGAAATGCAGCAAAGTCATGGATGTAAACCACCCTAGAGGAGTGTGTGGTGATGATGATGATGCTCAGGATCTTTTTCACTGTCTGGGTGAGCATGTCCCTGAGTGCTGGGCCATAGCCCCACTGAAATACAAGCTCTGCAGTCACCAGAGCTGTGTTTGCCACTGGTTGCCATCCCTGTGGCTCACCTTGCTGCCTGTCCAAAGGAATTCCTGCTTCTGACAAGACTTCCAGCAAGAGCTCCTCCTCACCCAGCAAAATCCATTACAATTCTTGGATTACATCACTTATATGAAACAGTTCTCATGGTTTTGTTCCACCTTGGATCAAAGCAAAGGCAGATACTGTGAGAACACATTTTATAAGCTGGGAATATTTATTATCAGCTTGCAGACTGGAATTTTTTGTACTCATGTGGGGTTTTTCATGTTCTTCCCTCATCTGTGCAAATGAATCACAGCATGTGTGTAATTATAGGCGGGCATCAGTTTTTTATTATGATTTAAACTTCAGTCTACTTACTCAATCATGAATTGGAAACACGTGGCCTTAGTACGTAGGACCTTTTTACTCATGAGATGTTAAAACTGTAGTGGCAGCTTCCAGGGCCTCTCACTCCAAATTTCAATGCCTTCAAAAGGAATTGGGGTAAATGAGCAAACAGTCCTGCAGCAAACTTTGCAGTACCGAAATTTATGATACTACTTAATCATCTTCAGGGTACTTTGTGAATGTAACTCATCCCCTGAGATCCAAATTCCTCTAGGCAAATAGGAGGTTTGCTCAATAGCAATGTTTAGGAAAAGGAATGGACCTATTTGGAAACTTATGACTAGTTATGCTAAAATGAAGATTAAATGGAGGAAGCAAATTGGGGAGAATATTTAAAACTACTGGTATAGATGAAATTTTGTAATGCATTTCAAATGGTTCCTGTTTAAAAATTGGCCTACGTTTACTGAAGCATGAATAAAAGCCACATCATGGTAAAATAAGAGTGTTATTGTCCTCAAATGAGAAAAATTTCGAGTCAAATTAATCCAGATGTTTAGGATTTACCCAAAAGGAAACTGAAGCTGAGGAAAGAATGGGGAGAAGTTTGTTTTGCCAAAACCGTCTCTTATCGAGAATTTCTTTGTGTCCTACATTTTATTTTGCCACAGCACAGAGAAATGTATTATTTTCTGGGCACGAAGCCACCGCTGGGTTCTGCTGCATCTCCTGCCCCATCCAGCTGCATCCCAGGAAAGCTGCGTGAGACTCTTCTGGCGGGTGTGTCGGGAGGGACAGAGGCAGAGGCACTGACACTGGTGGCTTTACGCAAGTGAGGAACACTCTGCAGCCTAATAAGGAATGTAACTTTTTTTTTTCGTGATGCACATTAATCTGTTCTGTTTTCCCTACAGAAAAAAAATCCCCCTCCTGCAGCTCTTGCCAAACAGCCTGGCTTCATCTCCTCCTTTAAAAGTTCATTCACAGTTACAGCCGCAGTCACAGCTCACAGGCAGCCTGTCTGTCAGGAGTGCACAAGGCTCTGCCTTTTGGGTCCCTGTGACATCCCTGGAAGGGGCATCCCCACACCACCCCCGCCGGAGATGTGATCGTGGTACAGTCCAGAGAATTCCAGGTTAAGTGTTTGCAGGATCAGTGTTTGCAGGAGCCACTCTGGAGTTTGATGTGCCCCGAGCAAGGTCTGACCTCATCCAGGTGAGTGCCAGGGGCAACCTGAAAACTGCCATTCATCAGATTTGCACCTTTATCACCAGGATGAAAACTCTCTGTGTCATCAGGAACAGGTGTTTCAGCCAGCACAGTGAGAAAATTATTTTGATTACTTTTTGATTTTGTTTAATGTACATTTCTTTCAGAAAGTCACATCTCAACTCTATCCTAACTCTTAGCTTTATTACAGGATTTATTGCCAAGGCATGGGTGCCCTCCTTTCTTCTGGGATAACCAGTTTCACACTAGTCATCTCTACAGGCATCATTAACAGTTATTCCAAATAGAGGGGCCAGACTGATAAAATGTGATTTGATCTCTGCTCTTATAATTCCATTTGCCATACTGTCTCTGGTCTTCCAAAATACTATCAGTTCTCGCTGTGGAGTCTTTCGCTGTGAAATTTCTTGGTTGTTTTGTTCTAGTGAAGGAGAGATTTTTATACCGTGTCTAAAATAGTTGATAAGTGGATATATAAAATAATGGAGTGGTCTGATAAGGAGATAACCATTAATTTGCAATAAATTTTTTTTAACTGACTTTTATGAAAAAAGGCAGAATTCTGAAGAATTCTAAAGAAAGTTGTTTCCTGTGGTTCCAGCACAAAAGCTTGGCTTGAATGAATCAAGTGACAATGCTGTTGACATTTCTTCAGAGCTTGTTATATATAACTTGTCTGGATTAATGGTAATTGTAACAATTGGCATCTACTGTACTAAATCCTTTAAAAAAAAAAATCAAACTAGAATTGCACCTGAGGTAGTTGAAAAAGTGTCTGAATCCCGAGGCTATAGTGGAAGCCACTGAAGGTGGGGTTTTTTTGAAGCGTGCAGTCACCTGTGCACTTTGGAAAATCCCGTCTGCCTTAAAAATGTGTCCCGTAGCCACTTTGTGTCTTCACTAAAGAGAAAATTGGCATCAGTTTAGCTGAAGGATCAAGCTGTGCTGAGGCTGGATCCTGTGCAATACATACAGGATTCTCTCTCTCGCCAGAGAGACAAAGTGTGACATAAAATGAACAGGTGGCAATTGCTGCCCTGAAACAGAAAGGACCACCCTGAGTACTTGCTTTGAGACCTGTTGGAAAAGGGGCACATCCTCAGGTGTGGTGCACAGTTGTTTGGAAAAGCATTTTAATCTTGCTTGCCAGCTGCAGGTAGATGTGCTGGTGTTGGTCTGTAGTGCCACGTGTTCATCCTGTACCATCACCCCGCTGCTCTTGGGTCAGAGACCCTCACGGTCCGGATGTGCAGAGGGTTTTGAACTTCTGAACGCTGGCCAAGACCTAGCAAGAGACTTAAACATCTGCACTGGCGACAGAGACAAAACACTGGGGCCTTGAGGATGGGATAGAGTGTAAAAAAATTGTCTCAAGCTACTGCTTAATGTCTAAACTGTGAAATGCATCATGGGCTTACAGCTCATGGACTTTGGGTGCCCTTAACTTAGTACAGGATCAGCAGAACAGAGCTGGTGGCTGCCAAACAAGTTTGTGCCTCTGGCTGAGCCCCTTGGGGTCTTGGTGCAAGAGACCTTCCAGCAGTTTATTTGTCATGTGTGGACAGGACCAGGAGCCACACTAAACAGTTGTGAAAACCCAGTTTGGCTGAAGGCAGTGGGGCAGCATGTGTTTTTTGAGAGCAGAAGCCTCTGTCTGGGAGCACTGGCCGAGCAGTAACTGTGTGTTTGGTGTGGGCAGAGACCTGTGGGGCTCCCTCTGGGGACCAACATGGGCAGGGTGCATAGCAGGGGAAGGTGAGCCTGGTCCTTGTGGGATTTAGTTGAATTGAAGGAAAGGAGCCACGGGGTTTTTATCTCTGCAATGATCTCTAAGAACCTAATTCTCTAAGAATTTCAGCATTTAGTTGAAGGTTTCACGCAGAAACCAATCAGGTAGAGGAAGAAGCCTGCTCTGCTGCTAACTCCAGTCCTTTTTAAGTCTTTGCCTTTGCCCAAGGGGAGAGAGAAAATGTCAAAAAGCTGTTTCACATTGGGATAAACTCTCACAGGAAAGGCAAGGAGGGGAGAGAGGGAGTCAAGCCAGTGTTTACCCTCTCTGAGTGCATTCTGCCAGGACTTTGAGTAGTTTTGACTACTCAGCAGTGTACCACTTAGCAATCACATGCATGTTGATTTTGCTCAGTTCTCAAGCTGTAAAGATCCCACACGTCCCTGACCATCAGCTCTACAAATCTAGGCTGCTTCTGCTCACACCAGATGGAGTTGTTCACCCTTGGGCATAATCAGCTGCAAGGGGAGCTTTTCCCTGCTGCTGTTTGCCCCACCTGTCAGCCCCAGCACCCTCAGCTCCTGCCCCTGAGGGCTGGAACAGCCAGACTTCTTGCTGTGGGATGAGGGGCTGCAGCACATGGATAGTCAGCACCTCACACCCCAAAGGGCTGCAGAGCATCAGCCACGACTCCTGTACTCCCATCCTGAGGGGTCAGAAGGGGTTTACATTTTATCTCACCAGGAACTGGTGAGATAGAGAGGCTGGGAGAGAGAACAAACTGTGAAAATCAATGGCAGGTTCCTGACAGAGCTCTTGCTTCACTCCTGGGCTTAGGGGATGGAAAGCTTGGTTCTGAACCAGCACCCACCCCTGCACCGTCCTGCATGGGCTTTACAGTGTAATCTGCATTCTGGCTCTCAGCTCAGGTGCTGGAGAAATTCCCTGAGTCCCAGTGAGACCCGAAAGAAAAGCCTGGTTAAGCTCTGTGGCGTTGCAAATAAAGTACTGTAATTAATTTCTTGTAGAAAGCTTTGGTTTACAGCGGATGATCCTACCAGGCCTTGATGCCATCTCTGAAAGCAAACAGGTTATGGCCAGTCCTGTTTCTCACGTCCAGTTACTCTCCCCCACATTCCTTCACAGAAGTGATAGGATATGGGCAGATACTCTCAGACAAAAATATGTGTTTGCCTCTCTCAATTTTAAGTGTAGCAAAACTACACAGCAGAACAATGTTGGCACCTTCCTGTTTCTATAAAAAGGCAAATGCTTGTGTCTCCTTCCCATAGGCAATTCTTGAGCTGAGCTAAAAGAGAAATCTTTACATGCCTACTAAAGTACTAAGTTACAGAGGCCATAAAATAGTCAAATTAACCTTATTTTGTTGAAAAATAAAAAAAATTGAATGAAAGAAGGGCTAATGCTGCAGAATCATGGTATCCCCAGAGCACATAATAAAACTTGGTGTTTTGCCCCATCAGGGATAACACTGCCGTCCAAAAAAACTGGGAAGCCCTGAGACCACAGCCATTAATACTGGACAGGGTGCTATTAAACTATCCTGTGCAGCAAATTTGACCTAAATTGAGTATGTTCTGACTAATGTAATTGCACATACACACGACACAGATTTAACATTGACTTTATACTTTTATATTGGCTCTAATGCAGAGGAAGAGAGGACACTCAGTCCAGCATAAAGCTTCTCAGAGGTTAGTGTGTTGTTTAAAGAATTTGAATGAGTAGATTTCTCCAGAAGAGATGCTTCTTCTGCAGGAGTAGCAGTGGAACAGCCAAGATCACGAAACCATGTGAAGTGGAAGCTTTTAAACTGCTTTAAGTTTCCCTGCACTATTAATACAGATTTGCAAAGTCACTGCTTTGTAAGGACCTGTGATCATTCTGCACAGGAAGAGAGGGCAATAACCTTTTCCAGATGGAGCTCTGGAAGTGCCTTTAATTGGCAGTTTTACAGTTTTCTGGTTTTACAGAAAACCAGTTCAGAGTAATTTAAAGCTTTAGGCTGCAGGGCTGCTTTTTGGAGGCACTTACTGACTTGATTACTCTGAAGTAAACTATGTGTTTTGAGGAAGAGATGTTTGGGAAAATATTAAACTATGTTTGCAAACAGTGAAATACTTGAGTCCTTGTTTTGCTCTCATAGTCCAAACAGTGGCTTTGAGGTTTGGGGAGAAGTAAGTTTTGAAGGAGCAAAGTTTAGAGCTGAAAGGTTTTTGTGTCTTGTCAAGATGGGCCCACAACTGCAGGTACCAAAGAGAAACTCGGAAACCAGGTGGTGGTGGTTGTTATTACTGGTGAGGAGACTGCTTGCATGAAACAAAACCAAGCTTGGTACCTGCAAATGGGTAATAATCTTAAAACTGGGTTCATGGAATCACAGAATGGTTTGGGTTGGAAGAGATCTTAAAGGTTCTCTAGTTCCAACCCCCTGCCATGGGCAGGGACACATTCCACTAGCCCAGGTTGCTCCAAGCCCAATCCAACCCGACCTTGAACACCTCCAGGGATGGGACAGCCACAGCTTCTCCAGGCAACCTGTGCCTGGACCTCACCACCCTCACAGCCAAGAATTTCTTCTTAATATCCAATCTAAATCTCCTGTCATTCAACTTAAAACCACTCCTCCTCGTCTCCACTCTCTGCCTGCGTACAAAGTCACTCTTCCTCTTTATTATAAGCTCCCTTTAGGTACTAAAAGGCTGCAATAATGTCTCCCCAGCCTCTTCTCTTCTCCTGCCTGAACTGCCCCAGCTCTCCTAGCCTAGGATGCCACCCCAGAGCGTGGCATATGCTCTGTATATCCTTTCTGGCATTCCTGCATTGTCTTCCCAGATGGGGGCTCCTGAATCAGCAGGAATGTGGTCCTGAGGCTGGGGTGTGCCTGAACTTGTGCAGCTTGATTTCAGGATCCACCTCTGGAAAAGCAGTTTCGTGTTCAAAGCTGTGTCCACTGTGATCTTAAATCCTGGCTGGAAATGCACTTTGTCCTTGTAGCCCTGGTGCTGTGCATGGAAATTCCTTTGAGTTTTGCAGCTGGAACAGAAAAAGTGGGGTGTGTGATAAAATGTTAAGTGTTACAACACACCAAGCCTCCTCCTTGCAGAGGAGTTTCATCTGGCACCGAGGGTTCTCTGCAGCTGCTTGGCAGCGTTTGCCTCGGGACTGAGAGTGCTGGGTTTGGTTAAGGCAAAACCGGTCCCGCTGTTCCCGAACCCCTCTGGCTGGAATGGGAGTGGGCGGGATGCTTGGCACTCACACAGGCTCGCTGTGGGGGTGTGCTCGGCTTAACAGCTGCAATAACTGCCCTCCCTGAGTCTTTACCCTGCCTGTCACTTAGTTACGCAGAGTTAAAAACACGGGCTGAGGGGACATGACTTTTGCTCAGTTTTGTGTGCTTATTGCATGAATCCAGGGGAAGTGAGGGGGTAGTTATCTCTCACACACCTGTCTGGACAGTAAGTCAGTGTTGTTTGTTGTGGATCTTCTGTGCAGCAGCTGGGAAAGAGAAAAGTTAAGAAAGGAAAATGTGAGCGTAAAGGAACACTGTTGGATAACTGAAGTAACACTTGAATCTCATCTTAATGCTCTGGTGAGGACCTGGATTTCAAGTGAATGTCTCTTTAATTTATGGCTGCTCGTAAGGCCAGGAGCTGGTATTTGCTGCTGTGTTGAATGTGATATAGTCGTTCTCTGGCTGTCTCTGACGGGGGAAGCATTTCTGAGTATGAACTGTAAGTAAAAATGAAATTGTTCCGTGTCAGGCTCAGAGGGGACTCTGCACCGACTCAACTTCACTCTTCCACTGAAACCCTTTTTCCAATCAAAATAGGAAACTCACTCTGGTGAAACAAAGGGTCAGACAAAGACTTTAAAGCTCGGAGGTTGAAAGCTGAGAGATGTGAGACCTCCTGTACTTCTGCTGATACCACAGGTGCTGTAGGAACCTTGAGGGCAGCTGTGGAGTTGTTCTGCCTGGAGACAAGAAGTCCTGGGGAGCTCAGCTCAGAGTAAAACTGTAATTGTATATAGTGAGAGAATAAACAAAAAATGTAAGAATGGCTGACCTGTAGAACTCTTCAGGGTTGTTTTTTTCCTTCTTCCTCTCTCTTCTGTCCCTCTCCTGGAGTGGTCCCTTTCTCACTGCAGAGCAGTGTGTCTCTGAGCTGGGGTTTGGTATTTTTAGGACTGTGTTTCTTAGCCCTCACTGCACTGTGCTCAGCTCATTCTGTATCACATGGCAGTGCAGGCAGCCCTGGACAGAGTGGCTGCCAAGCCCTGCACTGTTTCCTCAGTGCTGTGCATTGGGAGTGCCAGCTAAACCAGGGTAAAGCTGCTGGTGTGGAGCAGGGGAAGCTGTGCTGCTGTGCACCGTGACTTGGAGGAAGGAGGAGGGAGCATGGATCTTATTTTGGGAGCTTCAGTGATCAGCTGAGGGTCAAAAACTGGGAGCTGCTTCAAAAAAAAAAATCTTGGAATGGGAGCCAAGTGCTTGCTGTCTGCCTCAGGCCACGTCCTGGTAGGTGAACCCCCAGGATAGGAGGGCTCAGCTGTGGTCCTCCATCCTCAGGGCTCAAACCACCAGGCTGTTGCATAGAAACTGCACTGACACTCTTGACTGTGGCCTTTCCAACAAAAAAGATACTTTTGCTGTGTTTAAAAAAGGCAGTTTTGGGTTCCTGCTGGTTTTCCAGACGGTGATGGGACTTCAGTTCAGCTCCAGAGCTCCGTGTCTCCTTGGTGGGAAGCAGCCAGGCTGGGCAGCCCCAGGAGCCTGAGTCCCTGAGACATGCACTCCACTGTGTGCTCTGGATGGCCCAGGAGCGTGGGGAGGGGCAGCTTAAGAGTCGGGCAGGAGAACCTCCTCCTTGTGAGCTCCCCTTGGTGAGCACTGCCCTGTGCAGCCCAGGGTGAGCAGACAGCATGATTTCACGTGCTGTGCTTTATCACCACGTTCTGTGCAGTGCCAGGACACTGGCTGTTGTGTAATGGGTGTTAATCCTGGAAGGACTCACATTCCAGTCCGGCAGACAGTGAGAGAGAAAGGGCAGGGGAATGAGGTCATTAAAGACCTATCTCAATGAATTAGGCAGTGACAGCTGGAAACCTTATCACCCAGAGGGCTATTTTAAAAACAAATAGGCTCGTTTAGACTGTTAGTTAGCTTGTGGGGAATTTTTAATAGGCGAGAATGCCAGTTATCATGAAATAATTTCTATCCCACCCAAATTAGTCAAACTATATTTTGTGGACTCTGAGCTGTCTCTGTATAATTAACAAGTTGTTCTGCACTTGAAATTGAAAATCGGTTTGTGAGGGGAAGCAAGTCTATTTACCTTGTCTTGGGAGGCCACCTCCAAGTGAGATGCCTTGTGATTTTTTTTTTTGAGGAACATAATTAAAAAGAAATAATAGAATCATGGAGCCTGGGTTAGAAGGGACCTTAAAGACATCCACTTTCAATCCCTTCCATGGGCAAGGACACTTTCCACTGAATGCCCCATCCAACCTGGCCTTCCAGAGATTGGGCAGCCACAGCTCCTTTGAGCAACCTGTGCCAGGACCTCAACACCCTCACAGGGAAGGATTTCTTCCTAATATCTCATCTAAACCCTACTATCTTGCAGTTTGAACCCATTCCCCCTTGCCCTGTCACTCCATGCTCTTGTGAAATAGCCCTTAAGAAAAAGGAATTTGCTAAAAATGCCATAGTATCAGTGTAGTTTTAAGTGTAGTTTTGCTTTATTGAAGCTGGATTACACAGTCACCAAGGGACTTCATGGTCCACTTTTGGAAGGGAGACCCATGGCCTGGCTGAAGGAGTAGGATTTTTTCCACTGATTCCAGCAGCATCAAGATTTGACTCAAAGTCATGACAGTCCTGATGTATGCAAAATTTATAGCTGGATTTTTGCCCTGAGAAAGGAGAGTGATCTGCATTTGAAGATTTGCCTGCTCAAAACATCAAGAATAAACTGGTTCTTTGTTCTATCACTTTGCTGTGTAAGATTCTGCTGGGAGAAATCTGGCCGTGCTTATGGGCAGATGGGTGCAAGAATGGCAGAGAGGTAGAAGAGCACTCCTGAATACTCTCCTCATTCCCATCAGTGAAGGTATTAGAGCAACAGTTCTCATCACTGAACTACCATTTGATTTATTAGGATGGGAGGGGGGAGGTGGGAGTTGAGGGTGAGAAAAACCCATCCATAGACTACTCAGGCCACGGTATCTTTCACTCAGAAGAACAAAGACCATGATAAATTTGACATTTCCAAGTGTTGCTCATTACTCTTCTGTATTCCTCCCGTTGTGCTCACACCTGCAAAGCCTTGGTTTAATTTTTCTGCAAATGTGTGGAATCTCATCCAATTCATGCTGCAAATGGCTTAAGGAGCACCAGCTGATCACACTGCAGGGACACAGCAAGTGGGCTGCCAGGAGGATGTGGTGTCGTGCTCCAGAGCAGTTGTGCTGGTTAATTCTTATGGTCTGACATAGGACAACTTGCATTTGTCTTTATTGCTGTAGATAACTGAAGGAAGGGGAGACAAATCTCTGACCTGTGTCCAGAAGGAAGAGGAGAGGAATTGACACGGAGGAGCTTCCAGAGTAAGTTCAGATGCTCTCACCACTCCCTTTCTTGAAGGAGAGATAATATCCCTCATGTCTTCCAAACTTCAAACTATCCTGAATGGTTTCTGTAGTTTATTTCTCAACTGTAAAATGTTTTAAAGCAATTTATTTGAGCTCTGTGGCTGCAACCATAACTTGTCAGGTTAGATAATCAGGACCGGGAATTAAGTCCTGAGAGCACATTTTTTCATCTTTTTTAGTGTTGTTGTGCTTTTTAAAGTATTTTAAACTCTCACCAATTATTTGCAACTATTTGCTACTTCTGGGAATTCAGTTCCCTGAAATGTAACATAAAGTTCAAAGACAATAGTGCAAGCCAAAATATTGTCACTTAAATTGAGATGGAGAACCATAGAAATCTGGTTTGGGTTTTTTTAGGCATAAGAGTTGGAGTAGATAATTAGAGCTTTAGTGGCCAGAAGAAGAATGTAAGACAGAAAGATGGTCCAGCCCTTCACACATGGTGCAGACTGAGAGCCAAGCCCTGCTCTGTTACCTTACAAATCAATCAGACAGAGAAAAATGCTGGGTTTGTGACTGATCTGGACTCTTTCCTGATAAGAATTCTGTTCAGACAAAAATATGACCCTTATACATAGGATCTTTTTGGGTTTTACAATTTTCTAGTCCACTACTTTAACATAATCTAATTATAATCTGGGTTGTTTTGTTTTAAATAAATCAGTAATCTCCTTTGAAACAAGTTATATGTGTTAATGACTGGTATCATCTATGAGCTTTAAGGAGCCTTTGTAATTTGCACAAGCCAATATTCATTTTACCTAGACAGGGAGCTATGCCTTCATCAGTGCAACTCTTCAGAGATCAGAAGTACCACGAGCTGAAAGAGCAGTGCATCCAGCAGAGAGCTCTTTGAAGATCCTGAGTTTCCAGCCTCAGATGGATCCCTTTTCTATCAGTCAGCACCACCAAGGAAAGTTGAATGGAAGCGCCCAAAGGTAACTGATGATTGTTTTTTCACTCCTACTCTCTCCCCAGTAGAGACACCTCCACCAAGAGGTCTGAGCAAGTCATTGTTCTGTCCTGGACTTGACACCTCTTCCTTGGCTGTGTTTCAGTTTGGTTCTGGTGAAACCTCAGCAGCAACACCCAGAGGGAGTGGAGAGTTTTCCTCTGTTGATCGATATCATCTCTGGTCTCTGTATGGCTATGCTGAAGTTACTGTGCATTTTGCCTTTGACTCGTGTAAAACCTCAATTACACACCAGGGATTTTGTATTCCAAATGAACAGATATTGTCTTGCAAGCAAACAGTAATGCTTGGGTCTATTTGCCACTTTTACTGGCATCTTAACAGGGAAATATCCCCACTCTTCTGCTTGCTCCACACCAGTGTAGAGGGACAGCAATCTCTGCCTGTTGTGGGGGATGCCATGAAGGGGCTGATCAGAACTGTCCAGAAAGGCTCAGGCTGTGAGCAAAGATTTGTAAATGGCTGATTTTGCAGGCTTTTAAAACCTCATGCAGAGCCGAGGGACTCTCCTTTTTAGAACCAGCCCCACGTCATTTAGATCAAAAGCAGTAACATAAGACACAACCCCCCTGAAATTTTCTGTGGGGAAAACCTGCTTGTTTGCGAGGGGAAAAAAAATAAGAAAGATTCCCCTTATTAGTGGGCAATTTTCCTGCCCACTGATATTAGTGTCAAAATAAATCCTGCTCTTTTCCTGTGATTTCCCTGGAGTTTCTCTCCCTCTGCCAGGCTGAGGTGGGGCTGGGGGCAGCTGTGTCCTGCCAAGAGGCAGGAGAAGCCTCTTGCCCCCCTGCTATCTCAGCTGGCCCTGGGATGTCCTCAGCCACCTGTCCTGGCTAACCCCTTTCCGAGGCAAACACTGCCTCTGTGTGGTGGTCCTGCTCAGCATGGGGTGAAAATACCCGGGAATGACAGTCACTCTGCTCAATGGATATTTTGTCTGTCTCATTTTTAACTAAACCCCGGGTTTGTCTCCTTTTTTTTTTTTTTTTTTCACTGACCTTGCAAAAAGTATGAAATCCCAAGGACTCTTTTCAGTGTTAAACAAACAGCAGTGATCCTCCAACCAGGGCAGGCATGTGGGGAAAGAGTGGATAAGCTTGCTTCAGAGGTAAACAGTGTTCTTTAGTTACTCATAAAGGAAAATAATAGTCTAATCCTTCAGAATGAGTCTTATCATGTGCTTTCCTGGCTCCCTTGCCTGACTGTGTTTTATAAGCCCCCATTTTGCTTTCATCTGCATCTTCTCTTTACGAAAGGGCTGTGATTCCACCCTTATTTTCTGGAAAGACAGAGCTGGTTTGTGTTCAGTAAGACAGCACAGAAAGACACCGTGTGACAGGACTGCTGAACTGCTTCCCAAGAAACCCCTCTTGTGTCCAGGCCACAGAAGGGACACTGCTGTCTTTGATTAACTCACTGGTGTCAAAGATCAGATATGTGGCTGAAGGTGGAGAACCTGCCCTGTGCTCCTAAAAACACTGTGTGCCATGGGCCCCATTCTCCATCTTCTCACCAATTTTCCAGTGTTTTCAGGTGTGCTTATCACCATACAAGTGAAAAGTCCATGTAGGAATAAACAGAGCAAGTGTCTCCCTACTTCCCAAACTGGGAAGTGTGGGATGAGCAGGTTGGTGATTTATCCACAGCACTGTGAGGGGGACTGAGGTTTTTGCCAGAGAATGCAGGAGCTCTGACCTCTGCATCTGCACCTTTACTGGAGGCAGCACCAGCTCTTTTTGCTTCTAACTGGTGGAAAATGATACAGTGTCTCAGAAGCTGAAACATCCTCCTATTTACAAGTGCTGATTTGAACCCTGACACCTCCTCTGCCTCTCTACCTGTCTAAGAAGATTCTACCCTCCTTTGGAAGGTAGTGGAGGGTCAGGACATGTCTGCCTGCCTGGGCACTTAGTCTGGGTTACCTTTACAGATTTTGCATTAATGTTCTTTATTCACAGGATTTGTGGTCACAGCCCTCCAGAATATTTAACTGTATCCCAGTCCTCATAAATTTTGTGGAATGAACATAATGAAAAACTTGGCTGTCAGGTGTAAGAACACCTGGGTTAAATGCCCCTCAGAGATAATGTCATCATTTAATTCCTCTGCCAGTTCTGTGGCAGTGTTGCTGCAGTCTAACCCTGCTTTTCAGTTTGGCTCTGAACAAGACCAAAGACGTCTGCTTAAGTTTGGGACTTGTGTCGGAGTCCAGGGGTGCTGGCAGGGGAGGGAGGTGTCCTGGCACCGCACCAGGGGTGAAGCAGTTGCACCATGCACTGAAAGAACAGTTTCAGGGCATGGAGCAGAATGACAGCTCATCACACCCTGGGTACCTGCCAGGATGGGGCCTGGGGAGAATCCAGAGCTGGAGGAGAGTGGACATTAAAGGGGGATGCCATAAGATGGCATAGCAGAGTGATGTGGACTCCTAACAGTACAGTCTAGTGAAATTGCTGCCTTCTGTGTGACAAAAGTGTTTAGATTGTAACAGCCCCTCTGCATAGTGACACTTACCTGGCTTGCCAGACCTCTCTCCATACCCCCAGCTCCTTTCAGGAGCGTGGCTCTTGATTTAATGATCCCTTTTCAGATCTGAACATGCTTTTTTAATCCCTTCAGCCACTTCTTTCCAGCCAAAAATATGAGGTGATAGCAATGCTCTTGCTTAATCAAAATAAGGGTCCCTGCCCACTCTCCTCCTCACCCCTCAAGCTTTGTAGGATCCAATTATTGTTCTTCTTGAAATATTACTTATTCTGCAAAGGTTGCTGTCACGTGCTGAAATAGCTGAAGTTTTGGCTTGTTCACATTTCTCTGTTGTTGGTGGTTATTGACTCTTGTTCAACTGCAGATGAGCACAAGTTGCAAAGCTCTGTGTGCTGTGACATTTGTGTTTGTACTGGAAACACTGGCACATGTGGAACATGCCTGAATCTGACAGGTGAGAAAATGCGCTTCAAAAGAGGTGATGAGCCTCTGCTGAGCTTTGAGGGAGCTCACACATCCTTTTGTGTTCCTCAAACATTGATGGGAACACAAACGCAGTTTCAGGTTGCAGGTTGTGTGATCCAGGCACCAGTGTCTTGCAGCTTGCTTGTTCATGTGCTTCTCTAGGATGTGTTTGTAGGAGAAAAGGGCTGTGAAAGACTCGGCCTTGCACTGAGATGAAATAAATCCTAACGGGCTTCTTTTCCCTATGTGTCTGTCACATCCTAGACCTTAACACCATGGATGTTGTCCTCCACAGGCCAAGTAATAACCCTCAGTGGGTATGTTCAGACATGCACTCCATGATTGCTTTGTACAGGGGTACTGGAGGATTTTAGGACTTCCTGGATTACACTAGAGATTGTTTTAACAGGCGCTTTTGTATGCTGTGATTAGCTGTGATTGCACAAGTGCAGCAGCAGAGAGGCTGTTTGCCACTGTTACAAATAGTTTTATGTGCCATTAAAAGCACATTTAGATTGTGATCTTCAGCTACAGCTCAGTATCTATGGAAAAGTTTTAAGTCAGCTCTTTCTTTGCCAAACGTACATGTGTATATATGGTTGCAGGGCACCTTAATTTTTATAGAAGACCTTAAGCCTTGTAGACTCAAAAGTGATATAAAAGGTCACGGGCAAAGTAGGCTCTGACTTAAGTTTAAACCCTTCACCTTAAAGAAATAGGAAAGGTATTAAGAGCTGAACTCTGGGAAGCAGTCTGCCCTGGAATGTAGTCGGAGAGATTGAAGGGAAGGTTTCTGTACACATTAATCTTGTTTTCCAGCTTAAAATTGTCGAGGCAGAGACCATGTAGTCCAAGTTTGTGATGCAAACTTCTGTTTGTGTGTTGCAAGTAGATGAGGGGGGAACAACAGGTAGATGGGAAACTGTCAGAACAAAATTCTTAAATGATGGCAAAGGATTTTTTTCTTTCCTCACTAATTATGTACATGATGAACTCTGTGCCCTGAACCTTCTGCAAATGGAGTCTGGCACTGCTGCATGTTTGAGCTGAGTTGTTCCAGCATCCTTGTTGCTTGATCCTGCTGAGCTGAGCTGTAGCCATCTGTCCCTCTCGTGCAGGTGTCTCTCTGCAGAGGAGGAGTAGCTGCTTGCCAAGGGCTGGCTGCCACAACCCTGCAATGGAAGCAAGGACAGGCTGCTCCTGGGGAGGAAGGTGTTAAATCCACCCCAGCTGCAGGAGCTGGATGTTGGCACAGCTCACGTGCATGTGGCAGCACAAAAACATGCTCTTCAACCCGTTGCCTTAGCAACTGCACATTCAGATGGCAGGGTTGGCAGTGGGATCCTGCAGAAGATGATGCAATTGCAATTAAGTCAAATTGTTTTCATGTTGATGGAATTAATTTTGAGCTAGGAAGGAAGGGGAGGGGTGATGGGTGCACATAAGTGATACAAGGAGCTGCCACCCGTTTGAGATCCTGGTGTAGGCAAGTCTCCATCATGTTGTGTGTTTCTTTAAGGGTAAAATTGGTGTTGGCACTCGGCTTCTGAACCTTGTTTGGTGTTTTTTGAGAGACTAAAAGTCTGCCCAAGGGCTTTATTTGTTTAGTGAGAGTAGATCTGGGGGGTAATCTGTACATCTCAGCTCCCACTGTGCTTGCATCCTGGTGATCCCCAGGTTGGAACTCTAGGGTTTACAATGGCCCTGGGGAATTGGGCTACTGGGAGGAGGTGGCACAAAGTGGAGGGCAAGGTCTTTCAAATCCAGGTCAAAACAAGTCTTGGCCTTACTCTATGGCTGTAATTCTGGATCAGATGGATTAGGAAGCCGCTTTCTTGTTGTCTTATTCGGTGGAATCAGTTGATTTGGACCATTTCTACCAGCAGTTGGAAATGTCATGTTCAAGAGGAGTGATTTGCCACTTGGTTTTGCACTGGAGTGATGAGACAGAGGTGGCCAGCAATGATTTGGCACATGAGATACATGGGAGTTCATTGAAATTCAAAACATTATAAAGCACTTAGCGGCACCCTGGTGTGTCTTCAGTACAAGTGTCTTTAGACCAGCATTTCCCAGGCTTTTGAAGTCCAGCAACACTTAACCAAAGGCAAGAACACTTAACCAATCATTGCTTGAAATGGTTCAGATAACTGATTTTATTCACTACCAGTTACAAGGTCCTCAGTTTGCCTCCAGTTGCAATTCAGAACTGATTTTCAAGCCAACTGAGGGCTGATAGCAAGTCTGGGCAGTATAGCCCTTCGTTTAAGGGACTTGGGTGATGTGAATGACCAGGTAAGTGTGGGGTGCTAAAAGCATAACGGAAAGTGCTGTTTGGATTTTTTTCTGCTCCTGGAAACAGCATAAATATAAACCATCTGCCAGTATTTTAAAGGAGATATTAAAATCTAAATATAATCTAAATAAAGTGATAATAGCTCAAATACATATAGTATGTATTGATCTACAGAGATGAAAAAAGTAACTGGAATCCATTGGAACTGTAGTTCTCATTCTACCAACCAGGAATTTAAGTTTTCATAGAGAAGATCATGATAGATTAAATCTGTCATTATTAGTGCTACCCTAATATGATACTGTAGTAATTTTTAAATTAATAATAGTCTTGGCTGCTCCAAGTAATTGATCTTTTTGAGGAGGAAACACATTTTGAAAAAATGGAGGGGGGAATACTGAGTTGCAACTTTCCCCCAACTACACTAATAAAAATGAAATGTCTTGAATTTTTTCTTGGAGGCAAGGAAACATTTCCCAGCTGTAAAGGGCCTTCCCTTGTTGGTTTTGTAAGGTACTTGGAACAGCATGTTCTGATGGTGTCTGGCCAAGCAATTCACTGAAAACATCATGGGCTTTGTTTTGTTTCTTTCCTTCTCCCATTATTTTTTTCTCCTCAGGTTTTGAGATTGTTTTTTTTTATGTTTGTTTGTTCTTGGTTTGGGGTTTTGTTTTTTTGTTTGTTGTGTTTTTCTTTTTTTTTTTTTTCTGAAAAGAAAATGCCTTCTCCCTTTGCAAGGGAACACACTTTGACGTGTTCCTCCCCTCCCTGGCCACTCTCTGTTGCTGCTATTCCATCTTCCTCCTTGCATTATTTGCACAAATAACAGAACCAAACTGTCCAGGCAAACCATCCAAACTGCTGCCAATCTGGTATTGTAACTGATGATCTGGACATTCCGAGGAGAGTCATGCAGGGCTTTTCTTGCCCTTTTCTTCAGGACCTATTTTTAGGGCTCTATCAGCACAATTGCCTTGCACAATAAACGAGTCTGAAGTGGTGAGGGTACCAGAGCATGTGAGTGTTTCTAGCTCTTCTTGTGTTGATTTGCTTTGAGGGAAAGGGGTTCTTCGCTGAGGAGGAAGGAGATAAAAGACCTAATGAGTGACATCCTTTTGAGACAGAAGTCTGCTCAGAGTGGGTTTAATGGCTGTCATCGAGATGCCGCTGATGTTCTATCTGGGATGTGCTGTGTTGTGCTGCCTCAGAAACTGGGCAGAGGGAGCTGGTAGCCAAAGAGCAGGACAGACCAGAACCAGGGTGACACTCTGGCAGGTGAAGGTAGTGAGATACACACAGTTCGTTTGCCTTCTTGGCCGACAAACAGTAAAGGTGGAGTTTTTTGGGGACTGTGTTTGTGTGTTTCACAACAGGGAGTTTTGGTTTTTTTACAGCTGGCTAAAAAAGGAAGAAACGAACAGAAGCATTTTTGCTCCATTAGCCATGTAAAACATGGTTGATAGCTCACAACTTCTGAAAGCAGCCTCCTGAGGAAACAGGGAAACTCCAAAAGAGTCTCCTGTGTTTAAGGCTAACATTATTATCATCTGTTCTTGTTAGTTAATCTTTCATGGAGCCAAAACCTGTAGCGCAAAAGGAAGAGCCTTTATTGCCAGAGTAGAAAAGACAGCTGCCACAAGATATCCCTTGCTGATATATAAAAATACATAATAATCACTTGAGGTCACATCATGTTGATCCCAGTGAAAGAGGATGGGAGACCATCGTGGGTCAAAGTGCCCAGACTGTGGCCATTGTGCTAGTTCATGTTCAACATGACTCTGATCCTTTCACAGTGGCTGTGACATGCTCTGCTGCAAGCCCTGCCTCAGCTTCCAGCAGGTGTTTTATATTGTCAGATAAACTGGAAAATGTGTGTTGACTTTGTCTGCAGGTTTGGCCTGTCATTATTCCAAAGTAACCTTTGTCACCAAAAACTCAAAATAATAATTAACAAGCTTGTCTCTGGAAATTTGTTGTGCATTGGACCCTGCAAGATCCTGTTAACAGCAAATATTTTGAATTTGATGGCATTTTGCTAAAGAGGATTTTAAAGGTGAAGCAATACAAACTTCACATCAATTGTAAGTTTCACCAATGTCAATCCTCAGCAAACTGAATCTTGATTCGTTTGCAATATTATTTCTGTCCTGACAAGACCAACTCAATTGCTAATACAAATATGAGACTATATGATGGGCAGGCATGGATGTGTTTAGATGGATTTATGTACAGGGATGTACATCCATGACACCAGACAGGGACTTGGGAAGCAGAACGGTGCAGTGGGAAGAAGGTGAAGCAGGTACTTTGGGCTTGCATTGTCACCTCAGAGCAAACCTGTGGCATTTTGAAAGCAGACAGAGTCCAGAGTCTGTGCTACAGAATTTGAGGTGTGTTACTTTTATAAGGGTAATTTAATTTTTTTTTTTTTCTGTGCTGAGAGTAGTGATGGGAAATAGTAACATTCAGATGGACAGTGCAGCCATCTGCTTTTCTAGAAGATGGGCCCAAGAAGCATGGTGAAGTCGCTGGACAGAGCAGTCACTGAAGGGCTGTTGCAGATGCCTTGTTAAGCACTTCTTTCCCAATTGTTTTGTTCCTGTAGGCAGGAAGTGAGCAGAGCTTGTGTGGTGCCCTGAGGGCTCCTCTCACACAGCCAAACAAACAAGTAGGGATCTCTTAACTCCTTTAATCCATCCCGGCAGTTATTGCTGGCAGTGCCTGGGATTCAAGTCTTGGAGGGTCACCTACAGCTGTGTGACCCTTGTCCGTGTCCCATTTTCCTAGACCAGAGCCTGCAGTTCAAACCAAGGCTGAGGTGAGTGCAGTGTGCTGTGGCTCAGACACACTCTAAATAAGAAGCCCCGAGAACTTTATGGTATTTCATTCAGCTGGGTTCTGTTTCTGTGTTTGAGAAGATCCTTCAGAAATAGGATCAGGAATTCTGCTTTGTTCTAGGATTTTGTGTCTCTCCTCACCTTTCTGCATTGGGCTGGTGACTCCTGCCACTGACCATGGGCTTAACCCTGAGGAGACTTTGACTGTGCTTCTGGGTGTTAAGCAACTTGAAAATGAAAGCGTGGGAGAACACAGTGCTCCAGAAGTTAGGAAGGGACATCCTCACTTTTTATGAGATGGGTGTTTAATTTAAGAAGTTCTACTGAGACTGAACAGATACTGTTTTGTTCTCCCAAGGATGTTGTTTTTAAGAAGCATCCTTTTGTAAACAACAGGAATTTATGATCTTAGTTTAATTCACTCTTATTGCCCTTAGTCATATAGGCTGGTGCACCTCAGTATTAATATCATGGGGTTTGAGCTCTGGCCCCTTTCAAAGCCTTGGGATTTTCACTGTGCTCTGTTTATCATCTTGTCTTTCCCCCAGTGTGCTGAGTATGGGAAGGCATCACAAAAACATTGCTTGGTATGTTTCCATCTTTGTTTCTGACTGGATAAAACATTCCTCCCAAATATTTTGTCCTTAATGTTTTCAGCTGGGGAAGTTGTGACATATTTCTTCTGAAATTGCCAAACTGTCTCAGAATGGAGCTGTTTGCTCACCCTTATTTTATTAATGCCATAATTTTATTTTTATTTTGCCTGGAAAATCTTGTTAAGACGGAGATTGCCCAGAAGAAGAGATGAGCAAGGAGCTATAAAGCCTTCAGCTGTCGGCAAATACTCACGTCCAACCTCTCCAGTGCAGTCTGGTGGCTGTGTGGTCCCCATATGACATCAACTTGATGGCTCAATCCCATTTCTGATGTCATTTCAGAAAATTCTTTGTTCTTAGTTGTGCCCTTCTGTGTTGGCTGTGTCATGGCAGGAAGGAAAAACTCCTGGTGGCACCTTGCCAGCAGCCCTGCCTCCCTGCTCCAGAAGCTTGTTGAGGAGCTGGGAGTTCAGTGGATATCCTGTACCCAGCTGCATCTTTCCTCCCCCTTGTCTTGCAGATACCAGGCATTGTGAGGCACGAGTTTCCCACTTTTTAAGGTGATTTCCTTAGGTACACTCGCCCTTCCACGGGTGTTGCATTATTTCAGCATGATGAAGTGGCAGGTTTGGAAGCGGCAATTTTTCACAACAGTATTACTCACCCAAGTCTTCCAGGAATATAATTAAGAGCAAACATTTGTAAATGACATTCATGCTTGCCAAGCAGACAGCTCTCCAGATGCCAGTATTTTGTTATCTTCTCTCTTGGCAGTTTTTCCAGTTTGTATTTCCCTCTCTCGGGTTGGATGGAGGCTTTCTTACGCTGTTGCGGTTTGTTTGCCCCCCAAAGGAAAAATATTTAAATGACCTCAATGTCATTTCTAGAACATAAACAGTACGGTTCCAAGGCTCTGAATGTTTCTTTAAAGTTAAAATGTCAGGTTTGATTTAGTTGGTTCCACCATCAGTAGATGAAAATTGGTTTCTCAGAGAATCAGCTCCATTTGCCCTGAGCGATGTGGTGATGGCAAGGATGACATGGTAAAATTTATTTTGAGGCCGTAAAACAAAAAGCCTGAGGATCACATCCTCAGCCAGCATAAGTCTTCTTACAGTAATTGTTAGTTCATTGATTCAGTCTTCTGAAAGAATTAATGTCTGAGTTCTCTGAAGGAAAAATTACAGCCAGAACATGCCAGTTGCAAAGGAAATTAAGGTATTGGTTCTGCAACACTTCACCAGGACTGGAAAGCACTCAAAAATGCTTTCTGTCTGAAGAGCTTTATGCTTTTCTCATTTTATTTTCATATTTAAGGGGTATTTGAATGAGTAAAGTCCTGGAATGTGAGGCTTTATAAGCCATTCTATCTTAGATTTGAAGAGTAATTTGTTTGAATTTCACGCTCTTCCTGTGATCTAAACGTATGCTTCCTTCAAGATTAATTCTATTTCTAGATGAAATAAATACATATATTTTGTTGGCTAAAAAAAAAGCTCTTAAAATCCTTCACAGCCGAAGGAACCTTTTTAGAACTGCTGTCTTGCCTGTATGTGGCATTGTTTCTAACTTAATCATAAAGGCTAAAACATTTTGAATTTGCATCTTTTCCGGTTTTCAGGAAATAAATGTTCTTCCTCGGGAAAACACACTTTCTATTAAGAGCAAATTTTAGTCTTCCAGATTTTATGTACTGAACTTTGGCCAGTGCTTCAGGGCCAAAGGCCACCTTGACCCTCCTCATGTGCCTCAGAAATGGAATCTCTGCTCTTGGAGATATCCAGAAGCCATTGGGGCGTTCACTGGGCGCCTTCCCATGCATGGGGGTTGGACAAGGCGGCTCTCCAGAGGTCCCCTCCAACCTCAACCATTCTGTTATCAGGGAGAGGAGGGTTGGGCCATGGGCTTTCAGTGCAGAGCCTCCGGGATGGAGTCAGCGTGGGGTCTGGGACTCCCCTTTTTGGGGTGGATAATGGATGTCCATATGGTCCTCTTACCTTCATCTCCGTTTTCTCATGTTGAGGCCAATTGGTCTCATGTGTGCAGTCAACCATGTGCATATATTTATATAATACCTGGTATGCCAAACCTGTTCCTGCTCTTTGAGCTGGGAAGGCAGACCCTGCTGTCTTATCTTCGTTCTCAAATGCGAATACTTTCAGCCTCTTCAGGGGCTCATAACCTCGCTCTGTAACTGCCACATCCATCTGTTTCACCAGAAATAATACAGCTTTATGCAGGGGCTTATTTCATTGGCTGCAACATTTTGTGTGGGAAACTGGCCCTGGAGAAGAGCTAAACCAGCCTCATTAACTAAAAGCATGAACAGGTGAAGATGCAGGTCTGCTGGCAGTGAGTTTTGTGGTAAAATGATTCTGGGTCACGTGTTTGCCACATTGGCTTCCTTGTTACCTGACAGCTGGGGCTGGCATCAGGCAGATGTGATGTTAGTGTTTAAAAAAGGAATTTGTCTGAAATGAAGCAGTGAATTCAAATCTACATCACACTGGGAAAACCAAAAATAAGCTTGATAAATGCAGTGAAAGGGCTATGTAAGGAAACAGCATGATATAAACAAGGAAAAAGGTTTCTTCTTGTGTCTTTCCAAGCAAGAAGCCTCTTAAATGCCTGAACAATTTAAACACAGAGATGAAACTGGCTGTGCTTCAACTGGGATAAAATCATGACCAGGTAAACATTTGGACTACCCTGACAGGCTGACTCCTCCAAGGAGCCAAAGGCTTTTCTCAATGTATCTGTCTGACTGAATCTGCTCTAGTCTTTGTTTTGGGTTGAAGCAGAGGAAAATCCTGGATCATGGTAATGAAACTTTGACAGTGAGAGACTGGAGTCACTTGCATTTGCCACCAAAGTAAGCAGAGATACCACACGTGCCATGGCAACAGACAGTTGAGTGGGAGCTGGATACCCTGGGAAAAGGCTTATCCTTTATCAGATGTCAGAGTGCCCACAAGAGAGGGAGATACCAGAAAGCAAGCTTCCTAAACAGATCTGTGAGATGTGGAAGTAGTTCTCTTATTGATTCCTTCTGAAACGTGTGGAGTCGATAACAGAATGTGGTAAGAAAAGCAAAGGTGAGAACATAGTGAAAGATACAGGGCTAGAAAGGAGAGTGCCTGGTTGAAGTGTGAATTAAAATGAATTCATGAATATAGTGGCAATACTGGGTATCCTTGGGCATCTGCCAACCGCCCTTAAAAAGTTTACCCTTTAGCACATAATATGGTTCCTTAAATTGTAAAAGCTTCCTGAAGTTTTGGCATAATTAGAAGGGGTTTATCCAAAATTTTAGTCCTCTTTTCAGTCCTCTAACAGCAATCTGTGCTAGACAAAATAACCTGCATGGAGTGTGCTGATTGCTGGCAGATATGACAACTGTGACTTTGTTTGAGAATCCTACTGTGGAAATCACTGCTGTGGGTTTTTCAGTTTCATCACTCAAAACTGAAGAAACTTATCTCATGTGCTGATAACTTTATTGCTAAATTAACATCGTTCCAAGATAAGACTTTAAAAGATGTTTTAGAAATAGAAGCTGCTCTTTGTTTTCAAGACGTGTAAATAAAACCCTTTTTGGTAGTTTCTGTGAATTTATGATTCTGTGACCCACTAATTTGGTCGAGTCATAAAAGTGCTTTTTATCCAGCAGTAAAGCAGATGCTGCTGTGTCAATTTTGATGCAAAAATTTTATAGCTTGGAATTTGAACTGTTAGACAAGCAGCAGATTCCCTGAAGTGGGAAGGTGGTTGGTTGCTGAGACTGGATGCAGCAGATGCTGATGTCACTGTCCTGGCTGCAGCTCAAACCCAGTCTGGACAGGGAATGTCAGGAGTGAGCTGTAGCAGAAGGCTCAAGGAATAGCCCCATGGGAAGGCTTTTTCTGAAGCTTGTGTGAATGATCTGATAAAGGTCTGACAGCATGAAAGCTCTGTGGTTCTCTTCAAGGTACTGGGTATGTCTCTGTGTTACTAAAAGACAAATACCCTGTTTTACATGTTCTAAGACTGATCTTTGCCAGAGAGGATGTCCAGATTAGAATTTAGGAGTCTGATATGTGTCATGTTGGGACAGAGACACTCCATAGACTCTGACTTACACAGGCTCAGCAAAGTTGTGTTGTGCTTGCTAGAACAAAATTTCTATTAAAAAAAAAATCAAAATCCAAAATTTGATATAGCTCAAGTCATCTATTTGTTTAAGAAGCTCTTGTCTTATGCTCAGGGTTTTATACAATTTTACAGTTCCTCTTTTTATGTTGTGCAGCAAACATCTAGTCCAGGATGGTGTGGATCACAATTCCAAAAGTGTATCTGGAAGGTGTCACTGGCTACTCCGTGCACTGTTATCCCAGGCATTAATTTTTTTTTTCCTTTAAGGAATTAAATGGAAGAACACCTCAAGGTACTGTCTGAAAAAGATGAGGAGACTGGTAGGAGAGGATGAGGGATTTTTGTCCTTAAGAAAGTGTCTGATATGAATGCCATGATTAGCAGATACTGGAAACTAGACTGAACCCAAACTCTGCTGGATAAGGGAGGTGGAAAGGAAGAACCTGTTGCTAAAGGGGTTTATGCTCTTTAATGTGGTGGTTTAGACTTATGCTTTTTAACCCTTGCATTGCCATTGGGTATGGAAGAAATACCTCCTTTCAAGTAATATAAATCATCTTGGGGATTAGCCTGAATTTTCACTCCAGACAATGTTTCTTAGAGGACTTGACTTCAGTTTTGCCACACAGTGCCCAGTGTAATAACAAAAATAATAGGTGACTGTGCTGAAATCTGCTTAATACTCTTTTTTAAACAGCATATTCCCTTCCTCATAAAAGGCAGTGAGGGAGAATTCCATCTGCATCAATTGCCAGCCCCCTGAGACACAGCATAAGGTCAGACTGGACAAGCCTAGGAAGGTCACGGCCACTGAGCCAAAATGATGCTCTTTATCAGGCAAAGGAAATAGCTGCCTCCCCAGACAGAGCTGGGCAGTCAGGAGAACAGACCTGAGAATTGCTTATTCTGCACTGGTCCAGTGCTGAATATTTCAGTGCAGTGGAAAAAATTGTGTGTGAGTTAATCCAACCTCCTTTTCTCATTGTTTTTATTTCCCGTCTTAGGAAACTAGTCCAAGAATTTAATAGAAAAACATGTTTTGAGGAAGCAATAAAAAACCCTAGCTAAACAGTGGGTGGTCTTTTGGTCTGATGAACTGTGAGTGGACTTACAGGCCATGTCTGACCTCAGGCATGTTGGTGTGCCTGAAGTGACATCAGGGAGTCACTCTAAGTTGACTGTCTTTGACCTTGACCATCCCTGTTACTTGCATTTAATGCAGAGACATTTCCCCTGCTTTGGTATGTTGTTTTTTGCAAAAATAGAGTTATACTGGCTTATACCACCTGTCTCTTAAAAGAACTGTACACTCAGTTTTGCTCTGAAATGCCTCTGACTTCTTTCCTTTACCCAGAGAAAAAAAAAGGCCAGCTGGTCTGAGATCTCTGGCCTGCTGACATCCCTGTTTGGAGCTAATTACCCCTCTCAAATAAAGGGTTAGTGCACACACAGAGGCTCATGTGCAGTGAGTCTGATGTGTCTGGGGCTCTTCCCCGTGTGCTGTGTCTCCCCATTCTGTCATTGTAATATTTAACAATGATTGATTTTATTAAATACAAAGGAACGTATTGGTAATGTCCTTATTGCTGCTGGTGGGCAGCATTTTACAAGAAAACTTTGGGTTAATGACCCCAAAATGATGTCTTTTCTGATGGAAAACAATTGCTTTTTCCCAGAAATTTAAACTTATACATTTGTAACCAATTAACATGATACCTTGATTAAATTTTTCTCCCCAACTCATGCCACAGTTGTTGTAGCTTTGGAACAGCAGAGAATGAAGTTTCCCAGAGGTTGGAATTGCTTTGAACCATTCCCTTTGTTTATATGATGAGTAGAGAGACAAGCCTCTCTCCAGTGTTACAGCACTATGGGATGGCAAGGTGATGTCTGTACATTGCCCTTTGAAAGAACTCGAGTTCTGGTTCCAGGGAACCTTGCTGAGAGGACTTGACTGTTGCCTGAGGTGAGTCCTGCCCTAAGAATGGCATCTCTGGTTGCTGCTCATGAGGAGAAGTCACACAGATTGTGGTACTGAGTTTAGAGAAGGGAATAGGTACGAGGAGGCAGGAGACAAAGGCTGTTGTCTTGTAAGTTCAGTGAGGAAAAATAACCAAGGCAGCTCTCCTCTTAAAGTGTAATGGATGTGCTGCAGTTCTGTAGAACGTTGATCTAAAGCATCACAACCTAAAATGGGGTGGCAAGAGATGGTTTGATGTAAAATTGTCATTGCAGTCTCGAATGATTCCCGGGATGCGGGTGACAGAGGACTCAGGGCAGGGCTTCAGTAAACACTTTGTTATGAGGTTCAGGAAAAGGTCAGCCCTACGGCACATCATCTGAACCCTTTCCAGCCCCCGTCAGCATTCCGGATGGGAATGAGCTGTAGTGCTCCAAGGGTCAGGTGGAACCTAGAGGCAGCCAAGATACACACCATGTTGCCCAATGTTTGGGAGTTTTCTTCCAAAACATTGATTCAGATCCTCCCCAAATACATAGGCATAGGCAGGGCAGGGCTGAAACCCATGGCCTTCGCTGAGCATTAGTCACCACTCGCCCCAAGCTGAACATGGAAAAAATAAAAGAACATTCTAAAAATGTCTGCAATGCATTTGGTTTTGTAATGGGATTTACAGGAGAGGGAAGAGGGGGAAGAAGCATTTCTCAATCCCCAAATAGCTGGGTTTTCTTTTATATAAAAAGACTGGAGCACACTGGCATACTGTTCCCTGTGCTTACATACAGCTCCATTTCTTTTTAACCACTTTTTGGCATAACCTCACTCTTGGGAACAGGTGTTGCTGGACAATAGGCATAAAGTTCACAGAGGAATTACACTTCCTGAGCTCAGGGTGTGCAGGCAGAAGCCTGAGGGCTAAACTTGCCTTTTGTGGATTTACGTGGTGTTACAGCAGTGACAAAAGTCCCTTCCTGATCTCAGCAAGGGCTCTTTCAGTCGGGTCACATCCGACCTCGGGTTTCTTTGGGTGGAGGTTTCTCTGAGAACTGTCCCCTGAGGGGTTACAGCTCTACCATAGGGCACGATTCGAATTTAACACTTCTTTTTTTTTTCCACTCCATAGGCAGACTTTTTTTCAGACATAACAAGGTTACAAAGGACTTTTTGCATGCATTGGAATATCTAGCGTGGTTGGGCTCAGTTATTTGGCTTCTTAGGGGTAACTGCAAATGCCTTGGCACACAGCCTGGTCTGGAGAAGGTTTCTGTAACTGTGCCAGCACAGCTGGGGTTTATTATAGGATGGACAATCTTGTCTACCTCTTCAGCTACACAACCACGAGGTAAGTGCTGTCTTTGCTGCCTTCCTTTAGATGAGGTTGGTTCATAGTGAGCTGCAGCCAAAGCTGAATTTTTGCATCCATGTTCAGGAAGAATTGCCTTTCCCCTTGCTTCCCCCAACACTGACCTCACTCTCTACAGGAGCTGACTCAGGATGATGTGAGGATGGGAGAAGAGAAGAAAATGGAAACAATTCTCAGCTCTGACAGAATTCAAACTGCTATAAACAATATTAAGGGAATGGTGTACTGGGTTTAAGTAGATCAGTCTGATAGAATCATGGAGAGTGCCTGTCTCCATAGGTCTTGTATGCAAGCAAAGGGGCATTATTTTTCACATTAGGGCTGGATTCTTTAAAAGGTACTGGAGAAAATAAGCTCTAAATGCTACTGAATCCTTTGAAAATCTTGGTTGCAAGCAGTATTTGCTATTTTTCTTCTTCCCTTTCCATGAATCTCTGTTTTTTCTGTCTGAGCAAGCTGACAGATCCTAATTTGTTTAAAAATCATCTTTCCCTTTTCTCAGATCTGAGAGATCTCTCATAATGTTTACAGTGCAGGCTCATTTAATGTCTATGCAAACACACAGATAATTAATTAACCCTTTAAATGTCTTCCTATTTATAACTGATATTGCATAATTTTTAGTTCATAGATATTGGTAAGACATAATGTCAAGAGATGCATCTTTAGAGCTAAGTGCAGCTTTCTCCTTTAGCTAAATTTCTTTAAGATTCAAAGTAGCCACAGAAACCTGAAATTAATGCTTACAGTTAATCCGTTATTTGCTGTATTTTCTATGGTGCTTCTGGTCTCAAATAAGACCTATGCTTTCTTTTTTCTTTTTCTTTTGCCTTTTTCTTTTGCCTTTTTCTTTTGCCTTTTTCTTTTGCCTTTTTCTTTTGCCTTTTTCTTTTGCCTTTTTCTTTTGCCTTTTTCTTTTGCCTTTTTCTTTTGCCTTTTTCTTTTGCCTTTTTCTTTTGCCTTTTTCTTTTGCCTTTTCTTTTGCCTTTTTCTTTTGCCTTTTTCTTTTGCCTTTTTCTTTTGCCTTTTTCTTTTGCCTTTTTCTTTTGCCTTTTTCTTTTGCCTTTTTCTTTGCCTTTTTCTTTTGCCTTTTCTCAAAATAAAATTTAAAGAAAAAGAAAAAAGAAAATTTAATCTTAAGTAATCATGACAGAGCAACACAGAAACCATTTCACAGCTCCTGTGTCATGCACGTTTGTTATCTCCCATGGTTCACAATGTTTTGCAATTTCCTTTGGGGACATACATTGTAGCAAAAAGTTAATTTGCCATTTTCCATATTTGTACTGCAGCCCAAACATTTTTGTATCTCAGTGAAATTCCTCTGCAATTTATCAGACCTAAGCAGATGACTGTTAGTCTGATGGTATGGATTGTGTTATAAAACTGTATTGTGACAGATACCCTGATAGGAACCACCTTGGTTTCCTTGAGCCTACAGTGGGACAGATCTCATGGTATAGATAGAGAGCAGTAGATGTGATATAGTTTGATTTTCCTAAGACTTTGCCAGTGTCTGATACATTTCTCCAAAGTATGAACATTTGGATTAATTCAAACTTCTGTAATGGTGAAATAAATGACTTGGAGCACTCTCAAACTGGCCTTGTGTCAATGGAGTCCTAGAGGAATCTCCCTTAATCTGGTACTCATTAGTATTTCCATTATTACTTGCATGAGGGGCTAGGGAGGCATGTATGGGAATACTGTAAGACACAGACTGGGGTAGGATTGCAAGCCACTTGACAGGGTCGAGAATTCAAACTCAGCTTGGGAAAATAACGTGGAATAAATAGGGTAGAATTCAGCATCACTTCATCAATGCCCCCAAGTGCAGTGCTTTAGCATTAAGTGACTTCATGGCTCACTTAGGGAGAAAGAACAAACAGGCAGTAACTCCATAGAACAAGATCAGAGGGTGGATCCCAGTCTGAACCCAAGTTAAATATGTGAGGTTCAAGGGAAAAAGAGAAAAATGCCTCCCCCAGCTTCAGTAAGCAAGAGCATGGAGCTCTGCTCAGCACTGCCAAAGCCCCACCTGGAGCACAGGGCCTGGATTTGGGCACCATGTGCCACCAGTGACACAAAACATGAAGAACCAGTTATAAAGACTAGAGAGAAGAGACTTGCTATAGGTTTGTAGCTTATCTGAGGAGCTGCTGTAGAAAGGAAAGGTAACTGTCCTCTTCATTCACAGAGGGCTTGTGGAGCAGCTCAGCAATGCTCGTCTCTGCTGACTATGGGAGGAATGTGTGGGCTTTCCCTCGTGGGCTGTGTGAAATGCAGGTTAGAGAAGCTTCAGTCACAAGCAGGTCAGGGATAGCTAATCTGGGCACTTGTTGGGACTGACTAAGCCGTTCATAGTCTCTTCTGCTCCTATTTCCTGTGATCCCATGCTGACTCCTCATCTCCAGGCTGCTCGGTGTTCTCCCAGTCTTTTCATAACCCAGTTCATCTACTTACTCTGTCACAGAGAGATGAACCATTTAAAATCATAAAAAGGGGGTTTTGAAGGCCCTGTATTCCTCACAGCATCTGTGGCTGAAGAACAGTGAATGTCAGATATTTCAAGCCTACACAGGACAGCAAGGATGGGAGGCGACACAAATAGACTTCTGAGATAGAAAGGAAGTCTGGTATGAAAATCAGTGTCAGGGTCTTCAGCAGAACCTTCAGGCCCTGCAACCTCTTACCTCGCTTTCAGACTCTTTACAGCCCAATTATAGTTCTGCAGATGGTGTTTATTTTATTGTGCACACACGTAAGGGGAGAACTGGGAAGAGCTCTGCATCTTGGTGGTGAAATGCTCCCTGCAGGCATAAATAATACAACAACTGCTTTTATTATCAGTATTGTATTAGAAATAGTGTGCCTGTTAGACCTTAATGATGTCTAATAAGATCCAGCAACTGCCTTTAAACTTTTTCTTGGAAATGTGAAGATATTTCTCCTTTTTACAGCACAGATGTCACACGCTGATCCTGAGAAAAGGGATTAGGGTTAAGCCACTATCTTTGCAAAGGAGGTACTTCTGGTGGAACCCAGAGTTCAAGTGTTTTGGTGCTTAGGTAGCAAGAAAGAAAAGGCATCAGGTCTCCTGAAGTGCTTGAGCCACATTTCACATCAGCGTCTCTTCCTTGTAATTCCTCTGATAGTAATTGGCTTGGTCCTCAACTACCCTGAATTATCACTGCTGGGAGCATTATTGGAAAAGTGGTTTGTTGGTTTTTTTTAATTATTAATTTTTTTTACAGGCTTGGGGCAACAAAAAATGCTTTAATATCCTCACAAGGACTGCAGAATAATATATCGAAATAGCACATTTCTAATTGTGTTGGGGGAATTGCGGCTTAGATAGCTAAAAGTATTCCTTAGAATTTGCTATATTGCATAAGTGGTGAAAATCAAAAAGCCCAGAAGACAGCAAACAACTGAAATTAGCTCTAGCTTGTGCCTGGGTGTTATTATGTGTCTCATCTGAGCCACACAGTGACAGTCATCATAGAAGCTGTTATAATGGCTGTAATTAATGACAAAAGGAACAGAACTGATGTAATTTTCTTATGCTGTTCTTTAGTCCCAGGAGTGCAGGGCTCTTAAGCAGTTTAATAAGGTTTATCAAGCAGGATTCTAAAGAATTTGGTGACTCTGGTGGAAAGAGGGAGGTGCTGTTTCTGAGTTCTGCTGTTCCATGTTTGCTTTGGACCCCAGTAGTCAGCACAGGCTAATCTCATCCATAAGTTTTGGCAGTTGGCACATGCTGCTCTGCTTTTTCTCTGAGGACTGTGGGACATGTGAGACACACTTCAATTGAAAAATGACAGTTTAATGTGGTTATTTTTAGAAGGAAAAAAAGAAAGAGAAGATACTTGTAATATACAGCAGTGCCTCATTTCTTTCAAAACCAATTAAAGTTTTGGCTTCCTCTAGTGGCAAAGAAGTTTGGACAATTTCAACCCTCACGGCTCCGTTTATCGTTTGTTTATTATTCTGACAAAATAACATTTTGAAAGGAAAAACAAACTAGAAATTATTGATGCCGGAGTTGCCTGGAAATGGGATACAAAACTTGAGTCTACCCCAGGTCATGTGGAATGTGTGCTACCACTGTGAAGGCCAAGTAGTCAACTGCTGTCAGCCCCTGCAACAGGCAACTGGGTTGATTTACATCAGCTGAAGTGTCAGCCTGAAGGTCCTGTTGCCATTCCACATCAGACCATCCAGGGAGACTGAATGGATCTGTCCATGATGCTGATGAGCATGATCAATTTTCCTCATAGGCACCATTTCTTTTATTCAGACTTTTATTAAGGTCTGTTAACAAGCTTTGAAACATCTCTAAGTGGAGACACGCGTAAGAAATACTGACAGAATAAACAGTGTCTTGTAATGATCAGTTACTTGTTTCCCATTTCATGCTGCTTTTCTTGATGGCAAGGATATTGTGGTCATTTCTGGAGTGGAGTGTCCAGTAATCTCAGGTTTGTTTTGCCAGGATCTCTGTGAAAACCCCCATCTGTTTGTGAATGGAATCAGCTCCCATGACTTGCACCAGGGCACCCTGGGGAACTGCTGGTTTGTGGCTGCATGTTCCTGCCTGGCTCTGAGGAAATGCCTATGGCAGCAGGTAGGTAATAGATGTGCATGATGCGTGGAATAAGGCTAATAAACCTTGGCTGTTTCCTTGCCTATCAGCTAATATTTTTCCCTCTAGGACTAACAAGTAGTGAATTTTGGTAGATTCAAATCTTCCTTTTCTTTAAAAGTTAATTTCTCTTATTATGAGATCCCCTCACTCCTCAGTTCCACTGAACAGCAAAGAACAGATATAACAAAGCTAGAGAGTGCAAGGGGTTCTTTTTATCTCTCTCTGCAGATCAATATGAATTTTATTTTCCTAAAAGATTCCTTGATGTAGGATTACATTGGACTTTGTACCAAATTCACCCTCTTTTTCCACTGCTTCATTTATTTAGGGTCAAGTGCTCATGAAGCTGAATGCCAGCAGAGTGCATGCTCCAGGGCAGTCTGCCCTCAGAATAAACCTTAACAGAGTGCACTTGCTGAACTTTCCCTTCCATGGTTTCTCAGGTGATTCCAGACTTTAATGAACAAGAATGGGACCCTAAAAACCCAGAGAAATATGCTGGGATTTTCCGTTTCCGCTTCTGGTGCTTTGGAGAATGGATAGAGGTGGTTGTTGATGATCTGCTGCCAACAATGGATGGGAGGTTGATCTACTGCCATTCCAATGTGAAAAATGAATTCTGGAGTGCACTGCTGGAGAAAGCTTATGCAAAGTATGAGCTGGTTCATTGTCCTTGTAATTCTCAGTGTTGTCCCTTCTATCCAGCTATTTGTTTTGTCTTTCAGTTCTACCAGACTTTCCCTAGGTTTTAAGGTTGCTGCTAGTAGAGAACCTAAGAAAGTCTGAAAACTCCTTCTTTAATCTGCATGGAGGGGTGAATCATAAAGGAGTGCAATGCAGTCAACTGCAGCAGCCCAAAGCCTTAGGGATCCTAGAAACCAGGAAATCTCTATCTGCAATCTGCTGGGGCTTTCTTGTTCTGTTTTGGTTTTGACTTGGTGAGACCCAAATATATTACCTGCATTCAATTAGAGCACTTGTAACAGCCTCTTGGTACTTGAGAATGTTCTGTGTTGCCTCCAGGTTGGCTGGATCCTACGAAGCCCTCGATGGAGGCAGTGCTGCAGATGCTATTGTGGATTTCACTGGAGCAGTGGCAGAATCTGTTGATTTGGTACAGGGCAAATATGGAGAGATTATTTCTGAGCAGATGAAGCTGTTTGAAGACTTGATGAAAGTGCATAGAAGAGGCGGGTTGATCAGCTGCTCCATCGCGGTACGTGCAGGGAGCTGGATTTTAGGAGTTAATTTCAGTTGAAATGTTCTGGAAGAAATACTATTATGAGTGTATTAAGTATGTCCTTCATTTGTATGTTTTTGAAAGCTTTATATGGAGAAATCTACCAAGCTGGCAGTGCTGCCAGCCCACTACAGCTCTGGGAGCCACTAAATACAATCACAAAACTGCAAAGCTGCTTGTGCTGCCACTTTGCCGTGGGTCTGGAATGCTGTTCTTTCTCAATGGTCACAGTTGTGTACTGACCCGAGGTTAATCCACCTAGAATGCCCTAATTTACAGGCCAGATGGCAGCGTTCACTTTCTTTATTCCTTAGGGGAACCTGTTTAGAGAAAGCAGTTCTGCTGACACCGAGCTGCTGAGACCTTAGTTGTGATGGTGCAGCCAGTGTAACACACGGGAGCTGAGCTGAAAGGCTGAGTTCACCTGGTTATTCGGGTAGTACTGTTTGCTAATAACCTCCCCATTAGAATTAACCAGCAAAACTTGCCTACACTGGCTCATGTGAGGCAGGTAACTCGGGTGCCTACATTAGGGGCCAGGACCCTGAGGCTCCCTTAGTAGAGAGGGGATGGCTTCTGTGGCAGCAGCTCCCAAAGTGTTTCATATACTTCACAAACCACAGGCAGCCAAGGGCCCTGCACTGCCTCCTGCTATAGGAGGGAAACCAGTGACAACTGGGCTTAACTCCTCTTCTAAGTCTGCAATGTCAGGCCATGACTGGGTAGTGCTGAAATTCTCACTTTACCTGAAGCTCTTACCACACGTGGAGGGCTAACAAACTGCCTGAATGTTTCCTGAAAGATTGCCTTTTAAATGATTTTTAAAGTGCAGCCTGCAGGAAAGGGATCATTCTCTAGGAGCTACAGGGTTGGCATTTAGGTGCATTTAGCATCTTCTTCCCATGCCTCCTGCTTCCAGTTTAAGACTTTGGCTAAGGCTGATCTTTTGTGGACTTAGTTAAATCACTTAAACACTTTGCTGTAATTTCCACATCTGTGAAATGAAGGTCATATTGTTGTAGTACTTCACATGCTAGTATTAAGTGCTTAACACTAGTTAAGTGCTACAACAATAGTGTGGCACAAGTGCTAAATCCAGGGTAAAGTGGTGGATCCCAAAGTGCTGATGCATTCAGAAATTCTCGTGAGTCTCATGGTAGTCGTGGAGTTGTCCAGAACAACAGAAAAGCAGCTGTGTTTGGAGGTGCTTGAGCACATTTGGCCGTCCCTGGCTACGCTCTGCCCTGTGCCAGTGCCATGATACCAAAGAAGAACACATGGTACCTCCTGGGAGATTAATTTGAACAAAATCTTCAAGGTCTTTAGTTTTTCTTTTACCTTTTTCATGAGGTCTGAATTTTTGTTTGAAAGAATTCCATTCAATTTGCTCAGACCAGCCTGGCAGACCAGACTTCCTGGTGTGAATTGTTGTTGTAAACATTGTTTCTGGAACGATAGGTTGCTCCCAAATGCTAAGGCAATTCTGTTTCTTAACGTGGATCTGGTGAGGAGATATGCTAAGTTTGTATTTTAAAAAGCAATTAATTAGGCAGTTGTAACACTTTCACCTCTTCCTGGCATTATGCGTCTGTCTGTCAAATTAAACACAAATGCTTCTAATCATTGATTACGGAGAGGCATTTCCTATGTTTGTCTGCATTTGTCACTTTTTGATGTATTATACACACAATGAAGCTTGCTAGGTGTAGAATATTTAATACTCAAGTGGCTTCGTTGCTGCCTTACAAGCGTGTCACCATTTTCCTTGGATCACAAAATAGCCCTGAGCATCACCATTTAGAAATCTGAACAGACACTAATGTTTAAATATCTCATTTAAATAAATAAATAAATAAATGCCTTTGGAAGGAGGTGGGAAAGGCAGCCCAGCAGTAAGAAAAGCCTGGGGGTAATAAAGGCAGCAGGAGAAGTTACAGACTCCCATGCTGTCAAGGACTCTATGTTTGCTTTTAGTTGTGAAAAATGCAAGTGAAAGTGTTACTCTGGAGAAAGCCCAAACCCACTGGAAATGTCAGCCAGTCTCCATGTAACATATGAGCTGATTCTTTAGGAGCTGTTGTTGGTGAAAGGCAAAGAGGGCTTGGTGAGACTCTCACAGTTGCCGGACCATCTGTCAGTTCCAATTTGATATAAATTTCTCATTCTCCCCTTTTTTTTTTTTTTTTATTTTTTACCTTTAGGAACTGAACATTCTTATATCAGTGCAACTCTTACTTTAGGAGAAGGACTCTGTTTAGACCAGTTAAATTTTTAAATGGGTAAAAATGTCTGCATAGCATAACTCTGATAAGTCCTTGTTGATATTGAAATATTTATATATTTATAATAATTATCACTGTATAATGATAAACAATAAATAATATATTTATATTTAAATATTTACATTAATAGCACTAAGAGTCATAACTCTTGCTCTCTTTGCCACAGCAAAGGCTTGATTGATCATTAATTAGGTTATTACAAGTTTACACATAAGGATCTGCACTGAGTCAAATCTTCCTTCCTTGCTGTCCAAGGGAGTGAGTGTCTTCAGGCCCAATGGGTTATAGTCCAATATAGATGAGAGGATCTCTAGCTATGGCTCAGTGAAAGAATGCCCATGCTGGCTCCAGTGAGGGTGTGAAGAAGCCAGAGGCAGGACCATTTGGATTGTTCCTGGCTCAGAAGAAGGGTTACAACACTGGCACAGCTTTATTTCCTCCACTGTCCTGCTTGGTCTGTGTTGCTCAGAAGCAGCAATGTGCTGGCTTTGTAAAGGGCCAGTCCTTCAAAGCAAGTCCAGCATCTTTATATGATACTGCTTTTCTGGGTTTAGATTAGGAGATTTGGATGCATTAAATGAAATTGTCATATTTTTCAGAACTTGACAATTTTTATGTATTCTTAGATCAACTTCTGGTCAGGCCTAGGTCATCCATCAGGACAGTTTACTGCCTGATCACTGCTGGAAACTAGGCTGCTTGTGTGAAGTTCATGAGGAGCAAACCCAGCTCCTAAATAAACCTGCAGATCTGCCCATTGCCAAGTAAGAGAGGTACAGGACAGGTTTGACAAATGGATAGAAAGATTTATTGCCTGTGACCTCTATTTTTATCTACCAGCAGTAGTTCTTCTGGGATACCAAATTGACTCCAACACAGAAACAGCCATTGGACTCATGAGCTCAATTCTTAGGCCCTACGGAGTGTCCAGTTGAGGATACCACTGGACAGCCTGAGCACAGTCACCAATATCCAGAAGAGTAATTTTGTAAAGATTACAAGATTTTGGAATTCTTTAACTCTTGAGGCCAGGAAGAGACAAAAATAGCTGTAGCAGGTAGGATTCCCCTAAGCTCTGGGTTTCTACCTGGTAGGAATTGTCCAGCAGTATCCTGCACAGCACGAGACCAGCGAGCCACTATAAGCCCCAGTGCTGTTATTTTCCTGGACAGTCAAATCACTTGGGAAGGGAACGGAAAACAAGCCTTCCTTGTCTTGCCCCTTGAGCTTGTAGCTCCCAAGTCCCTCAGTGATGTGAGTTCTACTTTTTAATTGTCATTCTTCGTGCTCCAGGTGTCCTCTGGCCGTGCCAGTGAGGTGGAGACAGAGATGGGGCTTGTTGTTGGCCATGCGTACTCGGTGACTGGAATTCGGAAGCTGCGCCTTGGAGAAAGGCTCGTGTTCTCTTTTAAGGCAGAAAAACTGTTCATGATCAGGCTGAGGAATCCCTGGGGAAAAAAAGAATGGAACGGCGCCTGGAATGACAAGTAAGTGCTGCAAATCCAGTGTCAAAGGAATGAAACTGTACTGGGGCCACTGGACGTGAAGATACGTGGTGAAACACTGTTCAGACACAGCCATCCTCAGTGACAGCTGAACCTCTGTGCCACCTCCTCCCAAGCAGAGCATTCCCTGAGAAAATGAGCACATGCTGGAGGAGCTTACAGCTTCCTGGACCTTAGTTTGCTGTATACACCATTGTTCTGGCACACATGGCACACGGGCTGAAAAACAGCCCACAATTAAGGAGATGAGTCAAGAATGTGAGGCTTGTTCCCAGCTTCACCACTGAATTTGTCTGTGACTCAGTTTCTTGTCTGTAATTGCCAGCTGCTGGAGGTGCCATAAGTCTTTTATTCTTAGATAATTTAAGTGATTGGTGAAAAAATGCTGTAAAATTGCTACATTTGTGATTTCTTGAATTATTTTCTAATGAATTTTCATGTGGTCTTAGCAGTCTCTCTACAAGAAACAGAAATGATCGCTGGAGGGGATATATTCCATCACAGGTGATTTATACATGAAAAACGTGTTACAGTTCATATTAATTTCTTACATCCTCTATTTTAGCTAGCAGAAATCTATTACTTTCAAAGAGATTGGTTCAGATGAAATGCAAAGAATGCACAGAAGAGCTATTGTGTCTTTTTTAACTTGGGCTTCTCCACTGGCTTGTGTGTCTTGGCACAGCTACCACTCATGCCAGTGGAAGCACTGAGGATTCTGAGGTTGGACCATGGCTTTTGGCCTCACAGAATTAAACTGACAATTTCCAAATAGGTTAAGAAAATGTCTGTTATAGTAAACAACCTCCCTTCCCTCCTGCCAACCACCTTCAACTTTAGCCTCCAAGTACTTTTGGAAAGGGAATGAGGAATTGTGGCTCTGTTTGTCCAATGTAACACATCAGGGAAGGGGCTCACACAGCCTATTGCTGGATTTCAGCATGAGACTGATGTGTTTTGGGTCTGTGCTCCCCTGCAGTCAGTGGAAGATGCAGGGGCCAAGGCAGAGCACTAAGCTCATGCAGGCAATGAGGTGTCTGTGCAGTGCAGTGTTCCTCTGGAAACTGGACACTAGGCTCATGCTCCAGCAGTTTCTTCTCAAAGGCTCTCTGGGGAAATCTCAGGCCTGTTTATTAAGGTGATTAAAAGACAAAGAGAATACACTGGTCTAAGTGAAGCATCCAATAATCTCCTGAGGACAAGAACCAGATTTCATTTGAAGGGCCTTCAGGGAATGGATTCAATCTCCTATGACCTTCCAAACCAGCTGTTTAAGTGTTTAAGCATCCTAATGGAGAGTGTAATAAAGGAAATCAATAAGGTTCTGCTCTAGTTGTGCCAATTTCCCATTAATCTCTTCCTTTTTTAGTAGCTTTCAAATCAATTAATGGTTTAAAACTCCTCCTGCAAGCCTCACATTTTCTTCCTGAATATCATCTGCCTTTTCAGTACTCTGTTACTTTCAAAACAAGGAGCCATGAGAGATTTTTACTTCTAATTTTTTTTCCAAGTGAGAGCATTTAATTTATTAATCATCTTTGTTGTTCTCTCTCTTTTTTTTTTTTTTTTTTACTTCTTTTTTTTTCCCTTTTAGTTCTGAGGAGTGGAAGAAAGTCAGCGATTCAGAACGCAAGAGCTTAGGGCTCGTTGTGGAGAATGATGGGGAGTTCTGGTGAGTAGCAGAGAAGTGAAGGGTTTGGAGACACTAGCTACAGTGAGTAATAAATCTGCCATTTAATAGCTGCAAAACAATTTTCCCAAATGAATAAGATTATCCAGTCCTGGCACAAGCTCTGTTTCTTTTAAAGTCTCAAGGGATGAGAGAGAAGAATAGAAAAAGCAGATTAAAAACTAGTAGAACAAAATTAGTAGCTCTTAGTAAATATAAATTTCAAATGCCCTCGAATTCTATTACCTATATTTAGGACATTCACTCAGAATCCAGACAACATGTGCTGGTTTACATGACAAAATTCCAGGTATTGAACACATAATCAAACCTGTTCACTGACTGCTGTGCCTGAGTTATCTATAAATAGAATTGCAGCCAATTTTGATATTTGTTGGTGTTTTCCAGCACGGGCATGAGGAGCATTCATTATCTACAGAATCTCTAGAATTCTATTAATTTTCACTTTGCTTAAAGACCAAATACTTAGTCCAGCAACTTCTTCAGTAGATCGTCAATACTGCATCAAGTGTGCTGGCAGTGCTTAGTATGAAAAGCCTTCTGCTGGCTTTGTCAGAACTGGCAACCTCAGAGTTTGGCTCTGGGCCATTAATAAGCCAAGGCATGATGGTAGTTCAGAGATCCCAAGCTGCTGGGGGAGGTGAATGTTTTTTAACTGCTCTGCAATCCAGCCTGTTGCTTCAGCAGGCACAAGTTGCAGCAGTGAGATGGTGCTACATAAAAGCTATGTCCAGAGCACAGAGATTTGAGTTGTGCTCAAGGACAGATGTGACAATAAGGACCGTAATAATGAGGAGTGGATCATGCTTTGGTTGCAGGTGATCTCTTTTGCCTTTGCAAAATATATGTTATCAAACCCAGCTTGGTAGATACAACCTGTCCTCTAGGCTTAGGAGATGCAACAGAACAGATCCAGACCTGACCAAACAGACTAAGTGATATTTCTCTAAATTAAGCTCTAAGACTGTGTGATTGTGGCTTCACAAGTATTTCCACATGCAGAGCTTCCCACTGAATCAGTTTGTCCTCTGGACAGCTGAGCAATGCCTCCTTTTAAATTATTGGAAGATTTTGTGTGTTATTTTGGCTCTTTGCGTGTGTATCACAGTTTATTTTTAAATAAGCCACTACTTTCCTGGTGTCCCATGGAACAGGATGACGTTTGAGGACTGGTGTAAGAATTTCACAGACGTGGACATCTGCCGGATTGTGAATACCTCCTACTTCAGCATCCACAAGACCTGGGAGAAGAAAATGATGCATGGGGCTTGGACAAAAAATTCAGAGCCCCTGCTAAATCGCTCCGGTGGCTGCTTTGATAACAGAGAGACCTTCCTTCAGAATCCCCAGGTGGGAAGCCCTGTATTTTGTGAGGCATTGAAGTGTGTCCGCTTGAGCTGGGGCTTCTGAAGTATCCACCCTATTTAGGAGTTGGCAGTGAGTACTTGGCAAAAAACCTGATTGCCAGTGTCTGTCCCCTGGGAGTGTGCTGTGCTTCAGTGATTTCTGTGAAATCTCTCAGTAGTTGAGATATTTGTTTGGGACTGATCATGTTTGGGGCTGATGAGTCAAACACACCAGGACTACCGACATCCTTCCTGGACTTCTTTTAGTTTACCAGTTGTAGAAAGGCAACAAGTCTGATTTTCCAATGACAGAGCTTCATTCACTTAACACCTTTAAATGGCCTGAGGATTTGATCCACTGTATTTAGTTAGTATTCCTTGGCATTAATCTAAGATTCTGAAAGTATCTGGTCTCTTACCCAAGCTCACCCTCTCATCAGCATTTCAGAATTTTCCTTGTCTCATCCTACCTGGTAATTTCAAGCTATTTAGTTTATCCATTCATCCATTCCAACTCCATTTCTCATCTTCCTGCCCTTCTCCATGTGGTGTGTTTTCATCCCAGCACATGCAAATTCAGGCATAAAACTTCCATTACTGTCAGTGAGAGCTGAGCACTTACTGTGTTAGTTATTACTTTGAAAATAGACCTTTCTGTCTAGATTAATTAGATGTTTTTGTATCTGCTTCTCTACACTTTCAAGGGAGGTTTCTGCCTGCACCCCTCTGTTTTCATAGCAGGATAGTGGGCAGTGCAGCCTCTTCTGTTCAGATCAGGAGTGTTCAGATCAGGACTCCCAGCTCATCCTCCCTGAGTGAAACGCCTGACACTGAGGCCTTCTGTAGAGTTTACCTGTACAGAGAGGGATTGTGACACTTCCAGTCCCTTTTGATATGGGAATTTAAGCCAAATATAAGTGTATTCCCACAGACACCTGCTGGCTTTTAGATCGTTACCCATTAAGACAGCTGAAATGTCCTCAGATGTAAGATCACAGTTGCAGAGCTCTCAGCAGACCAAGAGAGCTCTCTTGGTTCCTCTTGTTCCCCTCCTGTACCTCCATTTGCCCTGGAACACTCTGGTATACCTGATCAGGTAACACTGCATATGGTTCAACAGAGACATGAATTAAAATGTGCCTTACTAGGTGTTGCAGCATATTCCCCCTTGTCCTATCACTAGGATTACATTTTCAGTGTCTTTGATACTTTTGGTTTAAAGATCCTCACTATTAGCATTACTTTTCAGCTGGGAATTGCTGGGAATACCTGTTATATGAAGAACCATCCTCCCATGCCCAAATACATTTCTATTTGCCTCACTGGATGCACATATTTCCTTGGTGATGGCTTTATCCTCGGTATCCTGGGGCATTTTTAACAACTCACTCTCTTCTCTCTTCTCTTAGTACATCTTTGATGTCAAGAAGACTGAGGACAAAGTGTTGGTCTCGTTACAACAGGAGGATCGCCGCAAATACAAGAAAGAAGGGAGAGGTGACAGCATCCCAATTGGCTTTGAAATATTCAAGGTAGGTAGCCACCTGCACTCCTGGTGCAGAGTTTGTTCAATCCTGCTTCACCCTGGCCACGAGATCTTTGGCAGATAGAGCCACAATTCCCGTGGTGTCTGGCTCTCCACTCAACACAAGCTTTGCATGGGCACTGCACTCCGTCAGCAGAGCTGACGTTAGACAGACTATTGGAACTAAATTGAACTTAGTTCAGTTCAAACTCTATTTGGACTAAAGGAACGTAAGTAATTTTTCCCTTTTGTAAAAGAATGTTAAGTGCTTTTCCTACCCTAAGCTTTCAAGAGAAAGGCAAAATAGTATTAATGTTTGAAACATGGAGGGGTGTTTTTCTCCTTCTCACCAAAGGCTTCTGCCTCCATTTCATCAGCAAATACAGCTAAGTGAATGAGGTTGAAAAGACTGCCATTTTTCTGTTGCCACTTAGAAAAAACAATGCTTTCAAAAGCTGGAGTAGTGAGTAGGAAATCAATATATGGGAAAAGGAACCACAGGGATCCCAAAAGGTAATTTAATTGCACTCTCAGGGAAAACTGATTAAAATGAAAATACCTGAACTTGAGAAGGAAGGAAGCAAAGAAACAGCTATTTTTCTGATTTTTTTACTGAGGATTTGGATAAATTCTCTCATCTGCTGCTACAGTTAGTGGGACTACACTATGGTTCTGCTGTAAAAAAATTTCAATTTTAAACAGTCAGTTAGAGCTGCTGACATCTGCATCACACCTATTAATTTGAAAATCACCTGTTAACCACATATATTGAAAAGTGTCGTTACAGAAAGTAGCATAATTTACCTTGCCTTGCTCATGCCTGTATATCTAATTTGGAAAGGCTTGGAAAAGCAAATCACGCCTTCAGAAAAGTATCTATCTTTACTTCTGTTAAATAATTTTTCTATTTCAAAAATGTTCTAACCCACCAGGCTCATTAACAAGACTAAAGGCCTTGGGAAGAGAACTGCCAGAAAAGAATGTAGGGCTGCCTTTGCCCTCAAGAGCTGCTTAAGAAATAGGTTTATATTTTAACTGTGCTGTGGCAAATACCAGTGCCCTGGAGAGGATGTTAATAGTTAAGCACAGCTTCAGGGCTTAGAACAAAACATAAATGGTTATTTTGTGGGTTTTTGGATTCAGAAAAGCGCAACGAAAATACGGGTGCATGCACCTGGATTGAGAGCCCGCTATGAAAGGCTGGAATACTCTCTCCATCCTAGAGAAAGGAGGCAGAGGAATCTCAACCTGTCTCAGACACCCAAAGGTCTCCAGTGAACTTGGTGGTTGTTGTCACTGGAGTCTTGGTCTGTCAGGGAGTGGTGGCGGAGAGAAACCTCTAAAACATGAAGTCCAGCAGGTTTCTATAGCCTCAGAAACCTTCCTGGCACTTCCCCTGTGTGTGTGGGGAGACTGTTTTTTTGCACAGTAATGCCGTTTTTCAGAGGTGCTTGGTTTTGTAAAGCCATTTAGGCTTTTGGGGAGTGCTTTGGGGGCACCCCTGCTACGAGTGAGGCCTTCTCAGGGTAGTGGTGGGTGTGTGCACAAAGGGCCTCCTTTGAGGCAGGACATAAACATCACACTCCAGAGATTCATCACTCCTCGGGCCTCCACAAATGTAACTTCCTGGGCTATGGCCTCCTCCCCTCAGCCTTGTTTTCAATCCCCTGGCAGGAGGCTTGCACAGCTCTCTACAGTAACAACGTTTTAAGGCAAATAAAAGAGTCCAATTCCTCAGGGGCACTGGGGTGCCCATCCAGGCTGTCTCTGCCACAGCTTCAGTGGGTGAAAAAACATTTGCCAACCTATTTGCCTTTGTTGCTCGTTGTGTTTTCCGGCCATGAAAGGCTGTGTGATGTGCAGGGAGAATCCTGCCTGTTAGCACTGCTATCCCTCCTTCCATTAATCCCCATCCTGCCCTGTGGCTGTAGGTGGAGGATAACAGAAGCTATCGGCTGCACAAGCTCACTGTGCAGGAGAGAGTGGCCACGTCTCCGTACATCAACACACGCACTGTCTTCTTGAGGAGGATCCTTCAGCAAGGCCGCTACATCCTTATCCCAACCACCTACCATCCGGGCATCACCACAAAGTTTATCCTGAGGCTCTTCACAGACGTGCCATCAAAACTCAGGTAGGCTGCACCCACAGCTACAGGAGATCTTTCCCAGCACTCACTGGCTGCACCTCCTTGGGAGTGGTTGCCTGGTTGTGCTCAAACGCCCCTGACTCACTCGTTCATATTGTTCCAGAACTAGGCCAGGGCTTGAGATGGTCAGGTCACCTCTGGGAATCTCCGGATCACTGGGGTTTGTACATGGTCAGGACATTTTTAGTTAGGGACCTCACAGACAATTCAGTTTGAGTCTTTCGAATTTTTAGTTTGGCTTTTGCAGTGGCCTCAGTTGTAGGTCAGAGCGCCGAGCGCTGGTGTTCATGTTTACAGCTGATATTGTTTGTTTCTGGGACCATCTCCTTTGAAACCAGTGGTCGTTGTGAGGGTAAAACCAGTGTTTCATGAAACCAGGCCCACTGAATTTTTTTCTTGCTATGATACTATCTTCAAATATTTAAAGGGGATTTTTCGCACCATTTGCCGCCACATCTTATGGAAACTTCAGAGAAATGAAGTAAGGAGAATGTGTAAATAGAACCCCCATGCAGTCAAATGCACACTGCTGACATTTGTGCTACACAATAAAATCAAGCTGTGCAAAGAAAACACAAATTTGCTTTACTTTGGTTTTCTCTATTTTTATTTCTTACACCTGTCATTTCTCCACCACGGAATTCCAAAATGGCAGATGAGGAAAAAGTACGAATCTCATGTTCTAAAAATGCTAAATTTCCACAGCAGTTGATTGTTTACTTGATGTTCTTCTGCTTCAGTTGCTTTTCCCACTATTTTTCAGGGAGCTGAAGGCAGATAAGCCTAAAATGACATGTTGGAGTCTTCTTTGTGGCTACCCACGCAGAGTCACCCAAATCAAAGTTCACTCTGCAGAGGGTTTACAGAAGCAAGACAGATCGGGTGGTAAGTGGAAAGTGAACCTCGAAGAGTGGAAGGGGCTTTCCAGTCCTCTAAAGGTGATTTAAGTTGATACATAAGCAGTCAGAAATTATCCAAACAAATTGAGGATTTATGGGATTTTTTTTCATCATGTTGTAAAATCTACTCCAGAGGAGAGATAAGATGAATATGGGGATGCAAAACAGCAAGTGTTATGTCCTGGCGCCCACTGAGTGGTGACTGAATGTACTTTTCACTGGGAAAGCCACTTTCTGTCAAGTGTGGTTGTCTCTTTGGGAAGAGATGCAGAAAATGGACTGAGTTTATATTTCTTGGTAATTTTCTTGAAAAACAAGAGCCACAAACACCTCGACCAAGCAAGATGAGGTTTGGCTCCCTGTTCTCAGCCAGGCAGGGTGGATGGGTGAGACTGAAGGGGCTTTATGTGACAAGAGCAGCAGAGCAGTGCATTGGAAAGAGTCAGCATGTTCCTGCCCTGTGATGGACATTTTCATTTTTAAAAATGGGGTTTTTTGCTTTTAAAATTCCTTAAATGTTTTTCTCTAATGTTCCATTCAGTAAAACAACAAAAGCCAATTTTCCACCCTTAGCATTGCCCAGTCTTTAGCACAATTACAGAGCTGACAAGATCTAATTGGAACCAATTGCCTGTAGATGCCAAAGACCAGGCTTCAGCTCAGAGCGTTGTGAGATTTGGTGCATCATGACACAGACCCTCAGGAATATACACACAGTGTGTAATAGATATTTTAACCACACCGTAGTCAAATACCTATAGGACCCAGTACTATCACACACGGTCAGGTTGATACCTGAAACATATTCTTCCACTTTGGTTTCAACAACCAGTGTTGGGCTGATGATTACCCTGACAGTACTGAAAAGGTGTGGAAAGAACAGTCTGTTGGAAATGGACCCAGAGGTTTCCTGTTGAAACCTAAGCAAAATTTCTGCTTGATTATTCTATCTGCTGAAAAAGTGAATAATTGGATCAAGTGATACTATTTGGGAATTAGTATTCAATCCATCAAGTGGCTGAAGAAATATCAGTCTATCATTGTCAATTTTTTCTGAAGTGGTTCCATTTCCCTGTGTGAAACACTGTGCCAGTTTTAAATCTGTCAGAAACACACAGGGATGTGAACACAAAACCTAGATGAATCTTATTGTTTGACATTGAATAAAACTTCACCAAAAAAAGTTAAAATACTTTCTTTTTGTATCAACATAAAGCTTTCAAGTAAAAGCCTTTGCCTCTTTTCAGCCTCAAATTCCAAATCTCATCCATTCAGAGATCTCTGAAGGAGAGCTGAGTTACTTCACTTCAGTGGCTTCCCCATTATCTTGAATTCTGTTGTGAAATCCCTGTTTGACTCTTTCTTTATGAGCCTTTTTTTTCTCTGTAAGTGTCTCCAACTCACAAAGTACTCACAAAATACCTTTATAGATTGTCTTGGAGAATGCCACATCTTGTAGCAACTTCAGAGAAATGAAGTAGGGAGAGTGTTTAAATAGAACCCCCCATGCAGTCAAATGCACACTGCTGACATTTGTGCTACACAGTAAAAGCAAGCTGTGCAAAGATCAGGGTAATGTCCATACCTGGCACACTGCCTTCTAAGGGCACCTTGCTGGGAAACTTGGCAAAGCTTCTGATTGATACTGAAGTCCATTTTTGGTAGCAGAAAAAGCTGGGTATGGTAATGTTTCTCACCTTGTTTGTTTAATAGATTAAAAGATTGGATATAGAAATTTCTTGAAACATACTGATTGTAAACTTAGACTAGAAATTAATGTGTCCAGGGACAGGAAATATCCCACATTCCAAGACTGCTTCCTAGTATTGCCACAAAAGAATGCAACTCCTGGTCATCCCTAATCTCCTCTCTGACTTCTTTGGATCCACATCTGGACCCTCTTCCATGCTTACTTTAAGAAGAAACAGCACCCAGGAATTTGGAAAAGTCACATGGGCAGTTACTAAAATACCGGCCTTGCCTGCTGGTCTTGGAGCATTTCCTGATGGGAACTAGATTTAAAAATCAACAGCAGCCCCCTGTCTAGCTAGCACTGTGAGATGAGGGAAGAGACCACACAGCAATTGCCACTGGGAGTGACAAGGAGAGGTTTGCTTTCAGATTAGGCCCAGTCAATATGTTTATTCAAGCGGAAAACAGGTGGATGAAGTGGCTGTGTTTGCCTGCTGCTAAGAGGACCTCACACAAATGTGACTCATTTTCTGGTACAAAGGTTGTTGGCAGCTTGTTTCTATGTGAGCTGCTGTGTCCAATTAGTCCCACTGCATTTCACCAGGACTTCCTGACTCCTGCGCCTCCTGATCGGCAGCATCTCAGCTCTCCAGCTGCCTCTTTCCCTGTGCTCAGTCTCTGTCACCTGTCAGTGTATTCTGCCTTGGCCAGCCACCTGCCTGGTTTGTCACTGTCATCCCTTAGCATAGAGAGAAGACAAACCCTGATGATAAAGGAGGAGAGATAAAGGAGAGCTTCATTTTGGAGCTTCTGAGAACTGAGACTGGCATTCCATCTGAACAGGGCAAAGTGCCCTGAAAACTTCAGGATGTCTCTATATATTGGGGTATGCAGATGCAGAAAGACCAGCCTGAACAGAGAATCAAGGATTTGAGACTTGAGTGCACTGTTCTTCGCATAAGAAGAACAGTGTCATCTGAGAGTTGTGGCTAGCACAAATTTCTAAATAGCTACATAAACAAAGCTGGAAGAGAATGAGGATTGCACAGCCAGTGCTGGTTCATAAACTGTTTGTCATCAGAGCCCTCTTGCTGGCCAGAGGAAGGTTATTTAATCTTTGTTTTAAATGTATATTGGAAGGCTCCTCCTTGCTGCTGTCATTGATCCATTGCCCTGTCCAGAAAAAATAATGGATGGTTTGCTGTTGTAAAGAATAGTGGATGGATCTAACTGCCCAGACTCAATCCTTAATGCACACAGGCTGCTCCTCGTGGAGGCACCTCTCCAAGTTAGCTTGTTCTGAAGTGGATCTAGCTGTTTATGAGCCAAACATAGTGGCAGATCTGCAGGATGATAAGGAAATTCTGGGTGCTTGGAGGTTTTCTGTCTCATTCCCAAGCCTGTTTTAAAAATTACTGTCGCTGCTGTCTGTCACAACTTTTTCCCAAGAGTTTCTCTTTGAGAAACCTTTTGCATTTTAAGTCTCCCTGCTGAAATTCTGTGTTGAATTTTCATCTTTAATTGTCTTTCACGACTTCTGTTCCAAACTGAGTGTTGCGATCCTCAGACAGGCCTGTGACTGACCTGATAAGCAGAGAATATGGTACCTTTTGTTGAAGCTGCCTTTGGAGCAACCTGAGAAGTAGCAGGAAGGAGAAGCAAAGACTCACCTGCAAGAGGCAAAACAACCCAGGGCAGTGCTTGTGTCTCAGCACTGTGTCTGCTCTGTTTGTTCGATGCCCTTTCCAGTGACTGTGTCAGAGCTCTCCATGTACCAGTAAGAGCAATTCAGCTGGAGAGGAGTGGGAATGCCTCTGGAAACTTTTTCTCAAGAATATTTTCTAGAAAGCTTTTTGTTTTGGTACAGTGCAGAAGAATGTGGATGTTAGATCCTCAGTGCAGTTCTCAAGAACTCAAGTAGCCTTAGACTACTGATCATGGATTTCTTTAAGCTTTAGAGATGTCATTGCTGTTCAGGTGTTTCTGGCTTTTACAAATTCCAGCTTTTTCCTTCGCACTTTTCTTTTGTACAACTTCCCAAAGCAGCAGTATGGCAGGGACTGAGGTGAGAGAGCTGTTACACACAATGTAGTGTTCAGGGCATAGCTGGAGCCATATGTGTGCCTGGGAACTGAACCCAGCCCTCCTTCCACTGCCAGGGCAGTTGCCAGAGTAGCAGCTCCAGTTGTTTTCATTCCCAGCTCATGGCCAACACTAGGATGTTGCTTTTCCATGTGAGCAGCCCTTTCTGCTTTATCTCTGTCCTGTAAATAAATCAACCATAGCAGAGAACATCCCTTGTCTCATCCCTCATATGCCTCTCTTCCATTTCTTCCTTTTGTTCTGGAACTGGAGTCAGTAATCCTAATATAACTGACCATTCAGCCCTGCCATCATGGGGTCATGCTGTGAAGGAACCTTTTGTGTTCCTCTTCTGCCTCCCTCCATTTCTTGAGCTCATGCTGAGAATTTGAATGTTTTTTCAAATAATATCTTTTCCTTTCACTTACCTACTCCCTCATCCATTCAGCAGATACACCTGTCACCTCTTTATGCTCTGTGTCCTTTCCCCCACCCTCCTTATGCCCTTTATCTCTTAATTACTCTTAATGATTGGATGTTGCTCTGCTCTTTGCCCTCAGACAAAGCAGTTGGCACCACTGGGGTAACATGCAAGACCCAATTTTATTCAGACCCATTTTCCAAACTGCTTTGCAAAGAGGGCAGCTTTTCCACCCCTGATCACACTGCGTGGTGCCACCCCATGCCCCAGAGCTAAATTCACATGTTCAGTGACACAGAAAGTACTTGCCTATCAGAGAAGCCAATACTCTGTCACCTGCTACAGAACTGTGAGGTGTTGTCAGCGTAACGGGCCTGGGGCAGGTCTGGCCAGGTGTGACCACAGTGCAGCATACGGAAAAATCTGTGTCTTGTACATGGAAGTGACTCCCTCTGGTTTGGATGCAGCTGCTTTGTGGTTTGTTTGTGTGAGGCGTTGGTATTTGTTCTTGTAAATGAGTGATGTGTTTGAGGAAAATCATCCTGGGTATGGATTGTTAAAAAACTAAAGCTGCCTTAGTGCTGTCACTCCAGTGGTGGCATTTGCCAAGTAGATGGTGACAAAACGTGTGTAAGAAACTATTATGAGCCTGACTTACTCTTACACACACCCAGTGGTTTTATTTAAAATCTGTATATAAGAAGTAGCAATGTATGTAAAAACAGGTATGCTATTGTTAACAACAGGAATGGACAGAAGATAGTTGTGTTGAAATACAAAAAATGGTATTGCCTGTGTTTAATTAGAAGTTAACTAAAAAGTGGAATGGCCCATTCTATTTGAGGATAAAGATAGGAATTTCCAAATTGGTTCTTGCTCTTTATTGGAAGGGAAAGAAAATATCAACATTAATAATAATAAAAAATGCTCAGTGTAAAAACAACAAAGCATTTCTAGAAGGTTAAATAATCTCAGTGGGTCAGGTGTGATTCAAGTGTAGTTTAAAATATTAACTAGGACCTATCATAGTTGTGGTAACATAAACTTTAGAATTACATCAATCCAAATGATAGAACTGAATAGACTGTCTCAGGTTTATGGGAATGAAATGACAAACTGGGGAGGATTTGCTTTGACAGTTTTCCACAGAAAACTCTGTTGAAACCAGTGCACTTGTAGAAAATGTGTTTGTATTTTGACAACATTTTGCTTTCTCGAAGAGAAACTGCTTCTTGAAAAGTACCTCCTAACACTAATGCTCACATCTGAGTACAAGAGACAGCACTTTCTTTCTAGCTTGGCAGTCTAAGGGTGGCCACTGATGTGTGCATTCGGGGACCTAAAAGCATTTCTGTGCAGTTCCTGTCCTTGCCCTACACAGGAATTGTGGAAGATGAACAGATTTTACCTTTCATTTTGGCCAAGGCACCCAGAACTTCCTATCAGATGTCATGTGCACAGATGCATTTTGGCTGTCACCCCTTAGAGCAGTGTCAGGAAGCTCAGAGAGTCACTTTGAAAACTTCCTGTTAGATGAGCCAGGAGGATGCACAGCAAGGGAATGTGGGAAGATCATGATCCCTGTCTAGGAGTGAGCTGGTTTCACAGCAAATGGGGCCTGGTTTCCAGCTCTGAGCACCCAATTGTTGCTAGAATGAAAGAGTTGGAGTTGTTCATTCTGGAGAAGAGGAGGCTCCAGGGAGACCTTAGAGCCCCTTCTAGTACTCAAAGGGGCTCCAAGAGAGTTGGAGAGGGACTTTGGACAACAGTTTGGAGTGACAGGACAAGAGGGAATGGCTTCCCACTGACAGAGGGCAGGGTTAGATGGGATAGTGGGAAGAAATTCTTCCCTGTGAGGGGGTGGAGCCCTAGCACAGGTTGCCCAGAGAAGCTGTGGCTGCCCCATCCCTGGAAGTGTCCAGGGCCAGACTGGATGGGGCTTGGAGCAACCGAGTCTAATGGAAGGTGTTCCTGCCCATAGCAGGGGCATGAAACTGAAACTAGATGGTCTTCAAGGTCCCTTCCAACCCAAACCATTCCATGATTCTGCGTTTTCACCTGGGCAGGTAGCAGTGGCTGTAGCGTGCTCTGGTTCCCTGTTCCTGTGCTCAGTAGCAGCAGTGCTGTGAGGCACAGGAGGGAATTCTCTCCTGGGTTTCTGGGCAGGTCTCAGCTGCCATTCTGTGTCCTAAGAGCTGTGCTGCTGTTTGTGTTTTAGGAGCAGATCCCTATGTGCTTGTCAAGTGTGAGAACCAAAATGTGCGCTCCCCTGTGCAGCACAACACGACCAGTCCCATCTTCAACACACAAGTGATTTTTTACAAGAAGAACATTGACAGTCCTATCACAATCCAGGTGAGACAAACCACACAGGACAGGCCATTGAGGGCAGGAAGGGGAGCACAGCAGCATCACTGGGCTTCACCTGTGCCAGCTCTTCCTTTGTATGACTGATACCCAGGAGAGAAGTGTGAGAATCTCTGCTCCCCTCAGTGGGTTACACCTGGAGCTGTTCTGCTGATTGTCTAGTCTAAGTCTGCTCCATAAACACCAGCTGATGGCACTTAGGAATCTGAAGGCATATTTCATTCCAAGGCTTTGAAAGAATTTACGGAATTACCTTTTGCCTTATATGGTACCCAATGAAACAGAGACAAAGAAAAGCCATGTGTTGTCCAGAGTCAGCATTTGAAACAAAACCAAAGGCAAGCTGTGACCTAAAAAGCAAAAAGCTGCATTCACTTCTTATTTGCATAGAGTATGTAAATGAGCATGCAAATCCAGACTCTCCCACATGCTCTCTAGACAATTAGCTAAATTTAGGTGTACGCCCACTCCTCACTGATTTTTCAGGGGGCTAATGGGGGTGACTGTCCTCAAGCACTGCCCTTGCAGGTGGAATGTGAGAGCAGCAACACTTCAGCCGGGTTCTTTTCTGTTCCCTTGTCTCTAGGTCTGGAATAGCAACATCCTGTGTGACCAGCTCCTGGGGCAGGCAGTGCTGGCAGCTTCCCCCAGTGACCCCCGAGAGCAGCAGACGCTGCAGCTCCGAGGGAGAGGCGGCCAGGAAGCAGCCGAGGTGCCGGGTCACATCACCATCAAGGTTTTCTCCAGCGATGACCTCGCGGAGCTCTGAGCGCCGGAGCCCCGCAGAGCCAGACAGAGCTGTCACCTCGCAGCAGCGGGACTCGTCTGTGCCTGCCGGGGCGGGGACTCGGGAGCACAGGGTGCACATCATCATAATCGCTTTAAAACGATAAAGCGCTCAAAACTCTCCATGTTATCACTGATAATGGGGGGAGAGGCTTTGAAAGAGGGGAAAACACATATTTATACATATATATGTTCATGATACAGCACATACAGTAGAAGAGGGGCCAGACAAAATGCTAGTAGATAGGCTCATTAAGATGTGACCGTCTTCCAAGCAACATCTCTCAGGAGCTCTCAGCACATAAGCTGGAAGCCCATGTGACTGTCCTCACAGTTCCCAGCACATCCCCATCTATTCCCAACAGCAGGACTGGATGCAGGCAGGAATGGCTCCAGCTCCATGGACACCTACCAGCAGGTTGGGGGAGTGGCAAGCACAAGGTGGATTTGCATCACTCAGTCCTTGTTCACTGCCAGCCTGGATCTGGGAGGGTGATTTTTTCCTGCCTCGAGAGATATAAATTTCTTGATGCATTTCAGTGTTATTGCTACAGATCAGATGTTTCTGTTCCGTGATGAAAATGTGAACTCAAGGAGTTCAGTCATAGCTCTTGGCCTTAGACCCTGTGAACCAGGGCAATTAAAACAGAGGGACAGGTCTTGCAGTGGCTGCTTGAACACCACAGCAAATAATAGCTATGTCCACATAAAGGCTCTCAGATCAACTTTCTGACTCTTCTCTTCTCCACCTCAAGCTGATAACTCACAGGTTGGTATCTCTGTCCAAGAGCAGGAAAGGCACCTCACAGTTCAGCTGTGGTTTTGCTCAGAGCACAAATTCACTAATGGGAGCCTCCTAGCTGAGGAAGCTTTGTTTAATCCACATGATGCTAAACACGGAATAATATTCCTTTTCTCTTGTTAGATGGGTAGCACCAGACTGAAAAAGAAGCAAATTAGCTCATGACAAGGACGGATTTGTAAAACCAAGGTCTTGTACCCTGGCAGGTGTCAGGTTTCACTCTCAAAATTTTGCTTTGATTTATTGCTGACAAATCCAGCATCTTTGATAAAGTTTTACTTGGCTGTCATGGAGAACAGGTATTGTTTCACATTTCCTTCAAAGCAGGGTTCTGGTACAAACTTTCTCTTACATTCTGCCTGCAGCCTCATGGCAGGGTTCCCTCACAGCTCTTAGTGTGTGGGCACGCTGGGCAGTGACCCTGGCAGTGCAAGAGGCTTGCTGTGTCAGACACTTGGAAGTGGATTTTATATGATTGCAAATTCTGGTCTGTAAAGAGAAGCTGAAGGATGACTGTTCTGCCTTTTGTACAGCCAGGAAATTTGGATTTCTGTGTATCTCATAACCACTCCGGCCGCATTGTGTAATTTTTATAATTTATGGAATGGCTCCTGATAGCGTTAATGTTTTCAGGAAAAGTTTTTAAGTCCCTTTGGGGCTCCAAAAGGATCGCTGCTGTGGTAGGAAAATGCTCTGACACGTCAGAGATGGAATGTAAGGCTATGAATGATGCTACAGTGCCATCAGCTCAGCTGCATGTACCAAGTACCTAATTCCTGCTCTTTTCAAATAGCTTGGGTTCAGGCCATTTGGCACACAGAGTGTTTGTCAGCTGTGTGAACTACATGCCCCACAGGCAAATGAAATTCTCTGTACACTCGTGGCTTTGGGGTTGCTTATCCTCTGAAATTTCAGTCTCTACGTAAGGGTTGTCCCCAGCATCAGCAAGGCAGAGGGAGCATGACCCACAATTCCTGGTTGTGCACAGCCTGACAAAGAGGGAAGTTTGGGTGATGAGTATGAAAGTGGTGGCTTTTAGGCCTTGGAATTCTGTCAGCTCCAGACATTTCCAATTTGTCCCTATGGCATAGGGACAGGCAACCTTTGAACTCCAGTGCTGCCTGGAGGGAATGGCAGTGCTGGGAGCTGTGGGAGGCTGAGGCCAAGCAGAATGTCTGTACATCTGCTTTTCTTATTTCTTGGAAGTAGTTGGAACAGACAGGGTTTGCCCATCAGAAGGAGCTGAGTTCCCAAGCTGGGAACACAACTGGCTGTGCTGATTTACAAGGCTTCTGGCTTCCCCAGTGAATCCCAGGTGAAGCAAGGCTGCCTGTTCTCCTCACGATAGCCCAGGCTGGGCAGGGCCGATGCCCCCTCGCTGTGGGCTCCAGCTCCTGACAGAGCTGAGCAGTATTTTTTAACAACTTTTGGGAAAAACATGGTTTTTTGGAGGGTGCTGCATTTATGTACATTCTCAGGCCACCTTCAGCAGAGAGTCCCCCGGAAATGAAAACGGGAGAAATGGGTGGGAAATGTTTCATTTCGGTCACTTCAATGTGAAGTGACTGAAGCAAAAGGTTTACAAACGCATATTCAGGGACTTCTGCCTCCACCTGCCCCGCTGGCAGCCGCGAGAGGGCGATCTGTATCCATTCACCCACCCATCCTTCCATCCATCCGGGTAAAACCATGGCCAGGTACCGACGCAACACACACACCGATAAATACAGGGTATCGTTTACAGATGATACCATACATTATCCTATACACGATATTATACCTCTCTCTACAGTGTGTAGCACCTATAGAAGGGCCTCCGAATGTCTATAAAAATACATATATATATATATATATATACTACAGATACACACAATATATATTTACACAAACTCTCTATATATACACTACATATATACACACTATATACACAGTCTCTCTATATACAAACACATATATACATTATCTGTATATAAGGGAGCATTATGTAAGGGGCTACAGTGCAGGAGAGTTATGGGGTGTTGTGCAAATGCCCTATACAGTACAGAGTACAGCTATGTCCATAGCACTGTAACACCATATCTATATATAATAATAATTATGCAGTACACTGTGTGTCTATATATTTTATAAATTTGCACACCCCCCATATAACGTTCCCACATGTAGTAATCTCTATGTATTATATACATCCGTTTTGTAATCTCTATATATTTAAATGTCTTTTATCTCACTATGCTCTGCCAAGTGGAGGGAGGACAGGGAATCCTCCATATCCTGTCTGCCTGTGGGCCTCTCCCAGGGAAGGCTGTCACCCTCTGTGTCAGCCTCAGTTCCCAGGGCAGAACTGGGATGCCTAAAGGACACTCACCTGAGCACAAGGCTGTGGAAGAGCCCAGCTGCCTCCCCCTCTGTCCAGAGTGGCACAGACACTGCCGACCTTTCCCAGGAGCTACGAGGCAACCAAGAGGTCAGGAGGCATCGCCAGAAACGACTCCATCACTCTGCTCTCCTTTGCCCTTCTCGAGTGCTGCACAGACCCAAGGTGGCAAATCCCATCAGTCCGTGCATTTCCATGCCTGGCCACGATTCCCCTCTGGAGCAGCCCCAGCCAGTTTGTCTCTGAGTCTGGAAGATTAGTCTGGTCCCAGAAAGATGCAAGCACCCCAGGCTGGGCTCCTTCCAGCCTGGCTCTGCGCATGCTGAGGCTGCTCTGCGCTCTGCCAGGGCTCTGCGGGGGCTCAGCCCCTCACACTGCTGCTCTGAAAGCCTCGCATCAGACGTGCCCTTTCGGAGCACATGGGCTGACCTTCTGCTTTTTCAGCTGAGGAAGACTCTCATCCAGGCAGAGAGATTGCAAGTAGTCATACAAACCCAGTTGTCAAGAGCTCAAACACTCTACGGTCCCAGTTGAACACCTGTACCCAACGGGGTGTTTGGTCTGCCCCACTCTCCATCTGGTTGTGTCTGGACTTGCAGCTGCACTTTCTTCCTCATATAGAAGTACCACGACTGGGCAGAAGCAGGCCAGTGGGATGTATTGCAAAGGCAATGTGGTCTGGAGCCGATGAATGAAAGAAACCCTTCCCCAGTTCCAAACCATACCAAAACCCCCATCAATAGGACTTCCCAGCTATGAATAACAACAAAAGTTTATTTTAAAATGAAATGGCTGCAAAGATCAGAGTAGACACGTGCCACGGCCCAGCGGGGAAGGAAATAGGGACGCGACACTGCACAAAAGGGTCCCACAAAAGAGAAGGAGGGGGTGCAATGTCTATTTTATTAAGAGTAACGAGGACTTAGATAGGGTTGAGGTGAGGGAGGTCCGATAACCGGGGCGGAGTAGGGAGAAGGAGGGAGGAACTTGGGAGGAGTCAGGTGTCTGGGGCCAGTGGGAGCTCACTCCGCACTGCGGCATTTCATTCTTTCCTCTGCCTCCTTTGCCAGTGGAGGCATTTCAGTGTCAGGAAAGGAGACTTCTTCAGACTGTGGTGCTGCAGCAGTGCCTGCCATTGCAGAGCTCTTGAGGATCTGTAGCAAGAATTAGTTTATGTCAGAAAGGTGGCTTGCAGAGATGCCCTGAGATCATATTTCAAAAGCAAACCCTTGGGAAGATGCTGTTGGCCACAAGTTGGGCTCTTAAACTGTCTTTTGCTGCCCACTTCACCAGGTGAATGGACAAGCAGAAAAGAGTGGATTTACACAAGTTCATGGGCAGTTTCCTCTTCAATTTTCATGGATTTTTGCACTGTGCAGAGGGGCAGGTATCCCCAAGGGACAATTTCTCCTGTCTCCTGTCTCCTGTCTCCTGTAAGGGACCCTGACTCAACTTTTCTAGGTGTCAGTGGCTGGGCTGAAGCACCATGTCATGGCAGGGCTCCATCCCTCACACTCTTCAGTCCCAAAGAGCAAGCGCTGTCTGCTCAGAAACTTGCATCTCTGAATGACACCAAAGGCAGTGCTAATGTACTTTGGTACTTACTGATTTCACTCCTTAAGGCTTTGCTTTGATAACTTCCTTCTCTGCTTTCTCTTCTTTACCCTCTTGTCCAGAATCAGAGGGAGCCAGCAGAGGTTCTGATGCCTGTGTTGTGGATCTCCTGGCTGCATCAATCAGAGGAGCCATCTCGTCAAGACTCTTGGATTTTTTTAAAAACGGATGCTGCACCCAAAATGAAAGAAAAACGAAAGGAGCCATTACTTTCCAAATGCAGTTTCCCACAGGCTCCAGCGGGATTCCTCTGGTTACCCTGGACAGCTGTTTCACCTGCAGCCACTTTACCTGCAGCAGCTTCCTGGCCGTCCATCGACGCTTCGCATTCTGGTTCAGGCAGGACTGCAGGAAGGAACGGAACACAGGCGACAGGTTTCTGTGAGTCTCCTGCTGGGGTGGCACGTCCTTAGGCTGGGACAAAAGAGACACAAGACAGCCATTAAGCATCCCTCCCTGAGGGGAAAGAGCTCCAGCACAGGCCAGTCCTTGCTTTCTGAGAGTTGACCTGGGGCTTCTCCAGGAGCCCTGATCAACATTTGAGTTTAAGGAAGCAGAGAATTTTCAGCATCCAGACCAGTCCTGCTAATTGCCTTCATCTCTTTTTGCTGCCTTCTGCAAGGCAAATGCAATCCAAAAGAAGTCTTCCAAGAAAAGTCAGGAACCTTTTTCTGAAAGACTGGAAGACTGACATTTTCCATAATTGTTGCCTTCCTCAGGAATTAACTGTGCAGCATTTAACTTGGTTTCAGCTCTTAGTCATGGGGTTTTATCCCAGTATACCTTCCTGGGCCATTGCACACTCCTTTGGTGTAAGAGTGGGTCATTTCATTTTAGGGAATTAGCCTCTGAAACTGGAAACTTGAAAATACATTGGCTTCCTACAAGGAGCTGTGCTAGAACCTACTTTTAGAAATGTACTGGCTAATGCATAATTGTGGCAGTACTAGAAGCAGTGACCTGCCCTGAAAGGCTCAGGTAAGCAGTGGGCACTGGTCCAAGTTTGAAAAGACTTCTGGCCTGCAGATACCCTTGGAATGCTTTTCACAGTAATTCTCCAACGGGAGAATCCTGCTGCTGAAAAATTCCTGCCATTGGGAGATCCAGCTGCAAGGGAGTTCAAAGAGCACAGGAGGAATTCAAGCATTGTTGGAGGCCAGAATGGCCCATTTCTGCACTGGCACATGTCGCTTCTCCTGTGAGCAGATGTGCTCCAGGACACTTTTAGACGTGGGCCTTGGTGGGACTAGCTCAAGCTGATGTGAGTGGGAGAAAGATATGGCTCAGGGGAGAAAGGCAGGGCTCTCTGACAGTATTTGCACCTTACCTGTGTAGGACCATCCACCATTTCTAGTGCCGTGATGCCAAGGGCCCAGATGTCCACTTTGGCATCATATCTGTCTCTTCTCAACATTTCTGATGCCATATAGAAAGGAGTTGCAAAAAATGACCTCCATGTCTTCCGCTGCGGCTGAAGCCAAGCACATAAGCCAAAATCAACTGCAGAAAAAGAAATAGTGTTAAAACTGGCTTGAATTATGAAAGCAAGCACAAGAATTCCCCACTCTCGGTCTGAGAGCACAGTGTTGAATCTGGCTGGAAGAGTGGCTGTGCTCTGTTTCCTCTGGAAGGGACATACCCAAACCAAAGGCACTCTTGACAGCCTCAACCTCTCTAGAGCTCTCTGCACATTGCAATTCTGCTCTCAGCTTACATCAGTGGGCTGGGCACTCCCACCAGCACCACTTCTGGGGAACTGGCAGGCACTCAAAGGTAACCCCAGACCCTGCCTCCCGGGAACGCTGTGCCTGACCAAGAACACCTACTCAATTTGACAGATCCATCCATTCCCAGAAGAATATTGTCACTTTTGATGTCTCTGTGGATCACTCGATTTGAATGAAGGAAGTCCAGGGCTTTCAGCACTGAGATTAAACAAAGAAACACAAGGGGAAAAATTAATTAGGCTGATTTTATCGCACAAAAAAGGAAATGGCTCTAAAAGATCAAATTTCCAGGGGACACATCAATTGCAGACATACCTCAAGTGGCAAAGTTTAGAATAAGAAATAAATTGAAATTAAACTAGAAAGGAAAGTACAACAACATTATAGGAGGATAATAACAGAGTACAAGAAATGCAGTGAGACTGGCAGGCCGTTCACTTGGATGCTCTTTTCTTCTCCACATCATAACAGCAACACAGAAACAAAGCTCTGAACAGGAAATCACTCCTGTTCTTACGACCTTTTGCAAAGAACCATCCTGTCCAAGCTGTCAGAAGCAAGAGCAGCATCCCTTACCTCCCGACTGATAGAGGCTATCATCTCTTCCTCAAGAGCTTGTTTGGAAATGACATCGCCTAAGGTGCATCCCTCCACATATTCCATCACCAGCCAGAGTTCTTCATTGAAAACGTAGCTGAAAGAAGAAACCCACAGCATGGAGACGAATGGGCACAGCTCAATGACCTTAGGGGAAAGACTGCAGTTGAGTTTTCTTGCCAGGTCACTTGTAAATGAAGAGAGAATCTGAGCAGGCTAAATGAGAAAGGCTCATCTGTGGAAAAGGAGATGTCTTAGATGGCAAGCAAGGCAAAAATGCAGTTTAGTGACAGCAGAGAGAAATCTGGAGCCAGGACGTTGCCATCAGCTGCTTCATCATCTTAACTCATCCCTTCCAGCCTGAACTCCAGGAAGCAGGCAACACAGACTTCTCCATGGGAGAAGAGTGTGCACCACTGAGGGCAGATGTTGGTCAACCCCTTGGAAAGCATTGCATAAAGTGCATTCAGAAAGAGGGAAAACCATTTAAACACTGGCACACTGTGTGGTTGTGCAAACAAGAGCCTAGTCTTCCTGGCATCCACAGCAACAGAAAGTAGAGGGAAACCCCAAGGGCAATAATTTCTAGGAGGGTTTATCAGCACGTATCATTAAGGCACAGAAAAGATGGTCAGTTTTGAAAAAAACCAGACCCAAAAGAAGAGGGAGGTAGTGAAGGCTGTGGCTTTAGGAAGACATGGCAGATGCAGGTTTTGGAAGACACGCTTCAAACTACCTATACCAGAAAAGGCCAAGGCAGACACAAGGCAAGCTCCTCCCATCCACTGCAGGTGGAGGAGTCGAGAAGTAATGAAGAGCTCCATGTTCTTCCAGTGACCAAAGGCTTTTTAGGCTTTGGCTTGCAGTGTGTCAATGATGTGATAATCGCAGAACCACTCACCTGTCTATATACCGAATGATATTGGGGTGCCTCACGCTACTCAAGAGTGAAACCTCAGTTACAACTAGCTCCCTTTTGTTCTTTCTGTCGCGGAGAAAAATCTTCTTGATGGCCACCTAAAAGGAGATTGAAAGTCACAGACTTGAGAAGTCTGTTGCATGGGACCACAATGCACATGGAGCAGGTGTTTTTGGAATGATGGAGCCAGGGTGGGCCAAACTGCCTGGGACTAGACACCAGAGCTTCTTAACTGACAGGACAAGAGACGATTCCTCCACTCGCCCTTGTGTGCCAGTTACAGGACACATGGCTAGAGATATTTTGCCTTGTAAACTCTGGACAAATGGTCTGCAAACAATCAATCCATAATGGGGGAAATCCCATCCTAAAAGGTCATGGAGGTTTCACAAAAAAAGATACAATCCCTGCACTTTCTAACATCTTGAAGTTGGATTTTGCTACTCTAAAGAACGTTTTTAACCCAGTTCCTCTTTGCAATTCTTTTCTGGGTTTGAAAAGGAAGAACCCATTCTAGGGTATTTTATGGATGTGCCCGGGGTTATGAGCAGCGCTCAGGGCCTTTCAATCCCTTGCAGACTCCTGTGTAAGTGCCCTTCCCAAGTGCAGCCCTGCAGCTGGGGAAGGAGCCACCAAGTAGCTGATGCATTAGCATAGTCAGTAAATAAGTCTGAGCAAAGGTGTCCTTCTCTGAAAGATACCGCTGCCCTCCTTGCGTTCTTTGGGGACTTAATAAGGACAAGGTCTGTCCAAACTGTGTGTTGCAGGCTGACACTTGTCTGCCCTCAGAGGAACAGTCTGTGCAGCAAAGATCTCGTGGTCACCCAGAGCTGTGGCCACAGCTCCCAGCGGAGGGGAAAGCACTCGAGAGCTGCAAAATCTGCCGGGGGCGCTGGCCCTTACCTGTCCTCCTGTGGCAATGTCAACTCCTCGGAAAACAGTTCCACAAGTCCCTAGAAACAGAGCAGCAGCCAAGAAAGGAGGAAGGTGTTTAGCCCTGGGCAAGAAAGCCAGCCCAGAGAGCAGAGCTCTGCTGCCCAGAGTGTTTATAAAACACTCAGCTTCAGCCAGCAGCCCAGCAGCCCAGCAGCCCTCTGCCATGCAGGGTGGCCAGGAGAAACATAGGACATACTCCACGTCCTGCTCCTTGTTACAGGCAAGAGACTGCCAGCATCGAGTTGTCTTTGACAATGCCTTCTGACCACAGTTATTAAATACTGATCAGGACTGACAGACAGGAGGATGTAAGCCCAGTGTCTGCCCATGTTTGCAGCTTGCCCGACTGCATGCTTGATATGACACCAGCAAAATCCCTGGGCCCATGGTTTGGTGGAAGTAGCTGAGATTGGACTTACCCTTGGCCAATTTGCTGCTGTAAAGTGTATTTCTTCGCAGGGTTCTCCTCCCTCACAATGCCCTCTGAAAGAAACAAGATGAAAGATGCTCATGTGAAGCAGAGATACCACCTTCCAGCAGATCTGAAAGGCAGCCCCGCTGTGCGGGGCTGTGAGCCCTTTGTAGTCAGCTGGTAACAACAACAATCACAAGAACAACAGAGGGAGCTCTGAAGCACAGATGGCTCCACAAACACTCTGTTCCTTTAGTACAGCTAAAGTTGACATATATACCATGGACTGCTCTGCTAGAAGGGAAATACATGATACGTACTGAGATCGGCGAGGTAAATACTTGTTAGTGAGGATATCAGTCGTGGCTGGTCTGAGCTTTTTCTCCCTGTGCTGGTTTCCCCAGAGCTTTTCTCCCAGTGCTTGTTTTCTGTGTGCATTTTTTCCCAATGCCTCTTTTGCCAGTGCTTGTGCTTGGCATTTCAGTGTCGGGCAGGGACTTCTTTAGGTTGTGGTTCTGCAGCAACACCTGCCCTTGCAGAGCTCTTGAGGATCTGTGGCAAGAATTAGTTTATGTCAGAAAGGCGCCTTGCAGAGGTGCCCCGAGATCATATTTCAAAGGCAAACCCTGGGAAGATGCTGTTGGCCACATGTCAGGCTCTTAAACTGTCTTTTGCTGCCCACTTCACCAAGTGAATGGACGAGAAGTAAAGAGTGGATTTACACGAGTTCATGGGCAGTTTCCTCTTCAATTTTCATGCATTTTCTCAACTAGGTTGTGCAGAGGGGCAAACTACCCTCTAGGGCACAGTTATTGTTGTGTGTCCTGCAAGGGACACTCTGACTCAACTTGGAAGTTCAGAACTGCTTTTCCAGGGGTCAGTGGCTGGGCTGAAGCACCATGTCATGGCAGGGCTCCATCCCTCCCACTCTTCAGTCCCAAAGAGCAAGCGGTGTCTGCTCAGGAACTTGCAGCTCTGATTGACACCAAAAGCAGTGCTAATGTACTCTGGCACTTACTGATTTCACTCCTTCAGGCTTTGCTTTGACAACTTTCTTCTCTACTTGCTCTTCTTTCCCCTCTTGTCCAGAAACAGAGGGAGGCAGCAGAGGTTCTGGTGCTGGTGTTCTGGGTCTTCTGACTGCATCAATCAGAGGAGCCATCTCGTCAAGACTCTTGGATTTTTTTTAAAAACCGATGCTGCCACCGAAAAACCAAAGAAGAACAAAAGGAGCCATTACTTTCCAAATGCAGTTTCTCACAGACTCCAGTGGGATTCCTCTTGTTACCAGCAAGACACATCAGGAGGACATAGGGAACTATCTAGACCTCCATGTTTCCTCTAAGGAAAGGCCAAGAGAGATGGCACTGGAGAAGAGAAGGTGCCAGGGAGAGCTTATTGTGGCCTTTCAATTCTTCAAGGGGACACATCTTTTTGCAGGGCCTGTTGTAATGGACAAAGGGTCATGGTTTTCAAGTGGAAGAGGATAGATTCTGGTTACATCCAAGGAAGTCATTGTTCAGAATGAGGGTGCTGAAACACAGGCACAGGAAGTGGATACCCCACCCCTGGTCAGGTGGGACAGGGCTCTGAGCAACCCGGTCTAGTTGAAGATGCCCCTGCTTGTTGCAGGGGGGTTGGACTAGATGCCACTTAAAGGTCCCTTCCAAGCCAAATTATTCTAGGATGCTACTTAGTGGTCATTTGAAAAGCACCAAGACTGGAGATTAGTAGGAGAGGAGGCCTCCTGATGCCTCTGCGTTTAGCTGATGACAAAGCCCATCCCTGGACAGCTGTTTCACCTGCAGCCACTTTACCTGCAGCAGCTTCCTGGCCGTCCATCGACGCTGTCGCATTCTGGTTCAGGCAGGACTGCAGGAAGAACGGAACACAGGAGACAGGTTTTCTTCGAGTCTTCCAGCTGGGGTGGCATGTCCTTAGGCTTGGGACAAAGGAAACACAAGACAGCCATTAAGCATCCCTCCTGAGGGGAAAGAGCTCCAGCACAGGCCAGTCCATGCTTTCTGAGAGTTGACCTGGGGCTTCTCCAGGAGCCCTGATCAACACCGAGCTTAAGGAAGCAGAGAATTTTCAGCATCCAGACCAGTCCTGCTAATTGCCTTCATCTCTTTTTGCTGCCTTCTGCAAGGCAATGCAATCCAAAGAAGTCTTCCAAGAAAAGTCAGGAACCTTCTCCTGAAGGACTGGAAGACTGACATTTTCCATAATTGTTGCCTTCCTCAGGAATTAACTGTGCAGCATTTAACTTGGTTTCAGCTCTTAGTCATGGGGTTTTATCCTAGTATACTTCCTGGGCCATTGCACACTCCTTTGGTGTAAGAGTGGGTCATTTCATTTTAGGGAATTAGCATCTAAAACTGGAAACTTGAAAATACATTGGCTTCCTACAAGGAGCTGTGCTAGAACCTACTTTTAGAAATGTACTGGCTAATGCATAATTGTGGCAGTACTAGAAGCAGTGACCTGCCCTGAAAGGCTCAGGTAAGCAGTGGGCACTGGTCCAAGTTTGAAAAGACTTCTGGCCTGCAGATACCCTTGAATGCTTTTCACAGTAATTCTCCAATGGGAGAATCCTGCTGCTGAAAATTCCTGCCATTGGGAGATCCAGCTGCAAGGGAGTTCAAAGAGCACAGGAGGAATTCAAGCATTGTTGGAGGCCAGAATGGCCCATTTCTGCACTGGCACATGTCGCTTCTCCTGTGAGCAGATGTGCTCCAGGACACTTTTAGACGTGGGCCTTGGTGGGACTAGCTCAAGCTGATGTGAGTGGGAGAAAGATATGGCTCAGGGGAGAAAGGCAGGGCTCTCTGACAGTATTTGCACCTTACCTGTGTAGGACCATCCACCATTTCTAGCGCCGTGATGCCAAGGGCCCAGATGTCCACTTTGGCATCGTATCTGTCTCTTCTCAACATTTCTGGTGCCATATAGAAAGGAGTCCCAATGAAAGACCTCCGTTTCTTCTCCCAGGGTTGAAGCCAAGCACAGAAGCCAAAATCAACTGCAGACAAAAACAAGTACTGTTAATACCAGCTCGAATTATGAAAGCAAGCACAAGAATTCCCCACTCTCAGTCTGAGAGCACAGTGTTGAATCTGGCTGGAAGAGTGGCTGTGCTCTGTTTCCTCTGGAAGGGACATACCCAAACCAAAGGCACTCTTGACAGCCTCATCCTCTCTAGAGCTCTCTGCACATTGCAACTCTGCTCTCAGCTTACAGCAGTGGGCTGGGCACAGCACCACTTCTGGGGAACTGGCAGGCACTCAAAGGTAACCCCAGACCCTGCCTCCCGGGAACGCTGTGCCTGACCAAGAACACCTACTCAATTTGACAGATCCATCCATTCCCAGAAGAATATTGTCACTTTTGATGTCTCTGTGGATCACTCGATTTGAATGAAGGAAGTCCAGGGCTTTCAGGCACTGAGATTAAACAAAGAAACACAAGGGGAAAAATTAATTAGGCTGATTTTATCGCACAAAAAAGGAAATGGCTCTAAAAGATCAAATTTCCAGGGGACACATCAATTGCAGACATACCTCAAGTGGCAAAGTTTGGAATAATAAATAAAATAAAATGAAATTAAACTAGAAAGGAAGTACAACAACATTATAGGAGGATAATAACAGAGTACAAGAAATGCAGTGAGACTGGCAGGCCGTTCACTTGGATGCTCTTTTCTTCTCCACATCATAACAGCGACACAGAAACAAAGCTCTGAACAGGAAATCACTCCTGTTCTTACCACCTTTTGCAAAGAACCATCCTGTCCAAGCTGTCAGAAGCAAGAGCAGCATCCCTTACCTCCTGACTGATAGAGGCTATCATCTCTTCCTCGAGAGCTTGTTTGGAAACCACAGCAGCTAAGGTGCATCCCTCCACATATTCCATCACCAGCCAGAGTTCTTCATTGAAAAGGTAGCTGAAAGAAGAAACCACAGCATGGAGATGAATGGGCACAGCTCAATGACCTTAGGGGAAAGACTGCAGTTGAGTTTTCTTGCCAGGTCACTTGTAAATGAAGAGAGAATCTGAGCAGGCTAAATGAGAAAGGCTCATCTGTGGAAAAGGAGATGTCTTAGATGGCAAGCAAGGCAAAAATGCAGTTTAGTGACAGCAGAGAGAAATCTGGAGCCAGGACGTTGCCATCAGCTGCTTCATCATCTTAACTCATCCCTTCCAGCCTGAACTCCAGGAAGCAGGCAACACAGACTTCTCCACGGGAGGAGAGTGTGCACCACTGAGGGCAGATGTTGGTCAACCCCTTGGAAAGCATTGCATAAAGTGCATTCAGAAAGAGGGAAAACCATTTAAACACTGGCACACTGTGTGGTTGTGCAAACAAGAGCCTAGTCTTCCTGGCATCCACAGCAACAGAAAGTAGAGGGAAAACCCCAAGGGCAATAATTTCTAGGAGGGTTTATCAGCACGTATCATTAAGGCACAGAAAGATGATCAGTTTGAAAAAAACCAGACCCCAAAAGAAGAGGGAGGTAGTGAACTGAAGGGCTGTGGCTTTAGGAAGACATGGCAGATGCAGGTTTTGGAAGACATGCTTCAAACTACCTATACCAGAAAAGGCCAAGGCAGACACAAGGCAAGCTCCTCCCATCCACTGCAGGTGGAGGAGTCGAGAAATAATGAAGAGCTCCATGTTCTTCCAGTGACCAAAGTGGCTTTTTAGCCTTTGGCTTGCAGTGTGTCAATGAACCTCGACGTGATAATCCCAGAAACCACTCACCTGTCTATATAGCGAATGACATTGGGGTGCCCTCCAGTAACTCAGGACCACAACCTCAGTTAAACTAGTTCCTTTATGTTCTTTCTGTCGAGACAAAAATCTTCTTGATGGCCACCTAAAAGGAGATTAAAAGCCACAGACTTGAGAAGTCTGTTGCATGGGACCACAGCGCACATGGAGCAGGTGTTTTTGGAATGATGGAGCCAGGGTGGGCCAAACTGCCTGGGATTAGACACCAGAGCTTCTTAACTGGACAGGACAAGAGACGATTCCTCCACTCGCCCTTGTGTGCCAGTACAGGACACATGGCTAGAGACATTTTGCCTTGTAAACTCTGGACAAATGGTCTGCAAACAATCAATCCATAATGGGGGAAATCCCATCCTAAAAGGTCACGGAGGTTTCACAAAAAAGATACAATCTCTGCACTTTTCTAACATCTTGAAGTTGGATTTTGCTGTTCTAAAGAACGTTTTTTAACCCAGTTCCTCTTTGCAATTCTTTTCTGGGTTTGAAAAGGAAGAACCCATTCTAGGGTATTTTATGGATGTGCCCGGGGTATGAGCAGCGCTCAGGGCCTTTCAATCCCTTGCAGACTCCTGTGTAAGTGCCCTTCCCAAGTGCAGCACTGCAGCTGGGGAAGGAGCCACCAAGTAGGGATGCATTAGCATAGTCAGTAATAAGTCTGAGCAAAGGTGTCCTTCTCTGAAAGATACCGCTGCCCTCCTTGCGTTCTTTTGGGGACTTAATACGGACAAGGTCTGTCCAAAACTGTGCGTTGCAGGCTGACACTTGTCTGCCCTCAGAGGAACAGTCTGTGCAGCAAAGATCTCGTGGCCACCCAGAGCTGTGGCACAGCTCCCAGCGGAGGGGAAAGCACCCTCGAGAGCTGCAAATTCTGCCGGGGGTGCTGGCCCTTACCTGTCCTCCTGTGGCAATGTCAACTCCTCGGAAAAACAGTTCCAAAAGCCCTAGAAACAGAGCAGCAGCCAAGAAAGGAGAAGGCGTTTAGGCCCTGGGCGAGAAAGCCAGCCCAGAGAGCAGAGCTCTGCTGACCCAGAGTGTTTATAAAACACTCGGCTTCAGCCAGCAGCCCAGCAGCCCAGCAGCCCAGCAGCCCAGCAGCCCTCTGCCATGCAGGGTGGCCAGGAGAAAACATAGGACATACTCCACGTCCTGCTCCTTGTTACAGGCAAGAGACTGCCAGCATCGAGTTGTCCTTTGACAATGCCTTCTGACCACAGTTATTAAATACTGATCAGGACTGACAGACAGGAGGATGTAAGCCCAGTGTCTGCCCATGTTTGCAGCTTGCCCGACTGCATGCTTGATATGACACCAGCAAAATCCCTGGCCCATGGTTTGGTGGAAGTAGCTGAGATTGGACTTACCCTTGGCCAATTTGCTGCTGTAAAGTGTATTTCTTCATAGGGTTCCCCTCACTCACATTGTCCTCTGAAAGAAACAAGATGAAAGATGCTCATGTGAAGCAGAGATACCACCTTCCAGCAGATCTGAAAGGCAGCCCCACTGTGCGGGGCTGTGAGCCCTTTGTAGTCAGCTGGTAACAACAGCAACAACAACAACAATAGCCACAACAGCAGAGGCAGCTCCAAAGCACGGTGGCTCCACAAAGACTGATTTTCCACAGTCTTTGAGGGTTTACCTTGACAGGAAACCAAGCCCATGGAGGAATGCTCAGAGGAGACAGAAATCAGAAAAGAACAGGCACCAATGCAAGAGTTTGTTGTCTCCAAAAATTAAGGAGAGCTGGAGCAACAGAGCCCTATTTTCTTGGAGAGAAACACTCCGTGTGATTCAGCAGAAGGAATAGCCACAGTGCTCTGTTGCTTCCTCTCTTCCTTTAGTAGAACTAAAGCTGACATGCATACCATGGACTGCTGTACCAGCCAGGAAATACATGATACGTACTGAGTTGAGCAAGGAAAAGTCGTGTTAGTGGGGACAGCTTTGGTGGCCGGTCCATGATTTTCTTGGGAATGCTTTCCTTCTGAGTGTCTCCTTTGCCGGTGCTTGTGCTTGGCATTTCAGTGTTGGCAAAGGTGACTTCTTCAAATTGTGGTGCTGCAGCAACACCTGCCATTGCAGAGCTCTTGAGGACTCTGTGGCAAGAATTAGTTTATGTCAGAAAGGTGGCTTGCAGAGGATGCCCCGAGATCCTATTTCAAAGGCAAACCTTTGGAAGACTTGGCCACAAGTCGGGCTCTTAAACTGTCTTTTGCTGCCCACTTCACCAAGTGAATGGACGAGAAGAAAAGAGTGGATTACACGAGTTCATGGGCAGTTTCCTCTTCAATTTTCATGCATTTTCTCAACTAGGTTGTGCAGAGGGGCAACTACCCTCTAGGGCACAGTTATTGCTGTGTGTCCTGCAAGGGACACTCTGACTCAACTTGGAAGTTCAGAACTGCTTTTCCAGGGTCAGTGGCTGGGCTGAAGCACCGTGTCATGGCAGCACTCCAGCCCTCACACTCTTCAGCCATGCATGGCAAGCACTGGCTGCTCAGGAACTTGCAGCTCTGAATGACACCCAAGGCAGTGCGTACCAAAGCTGGCACTTACTGATTTCATTCCTTCAGGCTTGGCTTTGATGTTTCCTTCTCTGCTTGCTCTTCTTTCCCCTCCTGTCCAGGAAACAGAGGGAGCCAGCAGAGGTTCTGGTGCTGGTGTTGTGACCCTCTCTGTAAGGAATCTTCTGGCTGCATCGAGCAGAGGACTCATGTTGGTGAGACTACCAGATTTTTCTAAAAATGGATGCTGCCCAAAGGAAAAAACAAAGAAAGAAAGGAGCCATTACTTTCCAAATGCAGTTTCCCACAGGCTCCAGCGGGATTCCTCTGGTTAGCAGCAATACACATCAGGAGGACTGAGGGCACCATCTACACCTCCAACTTCATGTCCGGACCTTGCTATCCCAGGCAAACATGGCCCATAAGGCCATTAATCATTTCTCAAGGTGTCTTCAGCAAGGAGCTTTGCCTTGCCAGTGCTCGGGAATGCCACTTGCTGTCTCGGGCCTTTTCCATTTCAGAAAATTCAAGGACTCCCTTAGGTTCGTCTTCTCTAAAGACTTGGGCTATTTTAGGTGTCAAAACTGCTGAGGAGCATAAGCCCCTCCTCGGGAAATTCCCGTACCTCTAAGCAAGGTCAATGCCAGAGATCAGCCTGTGTGTTGTTCTGAAGAGCACTGAGGTGGAGGTTCTCAGCACCCAGACAAGAGCAGGGACACAAGGGGCAGAGCGCTGATGGACTTCAGCTCTGGCTTGCAGGGAGAGCAGTGTCTGCATTCCCACCCCTGCCCCTCCCTGTGCTGCTGCCACCTTCCTTCCCAGCAGGGACAGCCCAGTGGCACCTTTCTGCAGCTCCCTCTCTCTGCCACAAAACCTGCCAGAACCCGGAGCACTTCTGGCCTGCTTGAATGTGCCAGGCAGCAAATGGGGCTGGACAAGGCCCGCTCAGCTGTCCCTCCTTGGGTGGCAGAAACCTCAAAGAGTGGGGCAGGAGGGACAGCTGTTTCACCTGCAGCCACTTTACCTGCAGCAGCTTCCTGGCCGTCGCATCGACGCTTCGCATTCTGGTTCAGGCAGGGACTGCAGGAAGGAACGGAACACAGGAGACAGGTTTCTGCGAGTCTTCAGCTGGGGTGGCATGTCCTTAGGCTGAGACAAAAGACACAAGGCAGCCATTAAGCATCCCTCCCTGAGGGCAAGAGATCCAGCACAGGCCAATCCTTGCTTTCTGAGAGTTGACCTGGGGCTTCTCCAGGAGCCCTGATCAACATTTGAGTTTAAGGAAGCAGAGATTTTCAGCATCCAGACCAGTCCTGCTAATTGCCTTCATCTCTTTTTGCTGCCTTCTGCAAGGCAAATGCAATCCAAAAGAAGTCTTCCAAGAAAAGTCAGGAACCTTTTTCTGAAGGACTGCAAGACTGACATTTTCCATAATTGTTGCCTTCCTCAGGAATTACTGTGCAGCATTTAAACTTGGTTTCAGCTCTTAGTCATGGGGTTTTATCCCAGTATACCTTCCTGGGCCATTGCACACTCCTTTGGTGTAAGAGCTGGTCATTTCATTTAGGGAATTAGCCTCTGAAACTGGAAACTTGAAAATACATTGGCTTCCTACAAGGAGCTGTGCTAGAACCTACTTTTAGAAATGTACTGGCTAATGCATAATTGTGGCAGTACTAGAAGCAGTGACCTGCCCTGAAAGGCTCAGGTAAGCAGTGGGCACTGGTCCAAGTTTGAAAAGACCTTCTGGCCTGCAGATACCCTTGGAATGCTTTTCACAGTAATTCTCCACTGGGAGAATCCTGCTGCTGAAAAATTCCTGCCATTGGAGATCCAGCTGCAAGGGAGTCCAAAGAGCACAGGAGGAATTCAAGCATTGTTGGAGGCCAGAATGGCCCATTTCTGCACTGGCACATGTCGCTTCTCCTGTGAGCAGATGTGCTCCAGGACACTTTTAGACGTGGGCCTTGGTGGGACTAGCTCAAGCTGATGTGAGTGGGAGAAAGATATGGCTCAGGGAGAAAGGCAGGGCTCTCTGACAGTATTGCACCTTACCTGTGTAGGACATCCGCCATTGTAGTGCTGTGATGCCAAGGGCCCAGATGTCCACTTTGGCATCGTATTTGTCTCCTGTCAAAATTTCTGGTGCCATATAGAAAGGAGTCCCAATGAAAGACCTCCGTTTCTTCTCCCAGGGTGAAGCCAAGCACATAAGCCAAAATCAACTGCAGACAAAAACAAGTACTGTTAATACCAGCTCAAATTATGAAAGCAAGCACAAGAATTCCCCACTCTCAGTCTGAGAGCACAGTGTTGAATCTGGCTGGAAGAGTGGCTGTGCTCTGTTTCCTCTGGAAGGACATACCCAAACCAAAGGCACTCTTGACAGCCTCATCCTCTCTCTCAGCTTACAGCAGGGGCTGGGCACTCCCACCAGCACCACTTCTGGGGAACTGGCAGGCACTCAAAGGTAACCCCAGACCCTGCCTCCCGGGAACGCTGTGCCTGACCAAGACACCTACTCAATTTGACAGATCCATCCATTCCCAGAAGAATATTGTCACTTTTGATGTCTCTGTGGATCACTCGATTTGAATGAAGGAAGTCCAGGGCTTTCAGGCACTGAGATTAAACAAAGAAATGAGCAAGAAAAATTAATTAGGCTGATTTATCGCACAAAAAAGGAATGGCTCTAAAAGATCAAATTTCCAGGGGACACATCAATTGCAGACATACCTCAAGTGGCAAAGTTTAGAATAAGAAATAATTGAAATTAAACTAAAAAGAAAGTACAACAACATTATATGAGGATAATAACAGAGTACAAGAAATGCAGTGAGACTGGCAGGCCGTTCACTTGGATGCTCTTTTCTTCTCCACATCATAACAGCGACACAGAAACAAAGCTCTGAACAGGAAATCACTCCTGTTCTTACCACCTTTGCAAAGAACCATCCTGTCCAAGCTGTCAGAAGCAAGAGCAGCATCCCTTACCTCCCGACTGATAGAGGCTATCATCTCTTCCTCAAGAGCTTGTTTGGAAATGACATCGCCTAAGGTGCATCCCTCCACATATTCCATCACCAGCCAGAGTTCTTCATTGAAAACATAGCTGAAAGAAGAAACCCACAGCATGGAGATGAATGGGCACAGCTCAATGACCTTAGGGGAAAGACTGCAGTTGAGTTTTCTTGCCAGGTCACTTGTAAATGAAGACAGAATCTGAGCAGGCTAAATGAGAAAGGCTCATCTGTGGAAAAGGAGATGTCTAGATGGCAAGCAAGGCAAAAATGCAGTTTAGTGACAGCAGAGAGAAATCCGGAGCCAGGACGTTGCCATCAGCTGCTTCATCATCTTAACTCATCCCTTCCAGCCTGAACTCCAGGAAGCAGGCAACACAGACTTCTCCACGGGAGGAGAGTGTGCACCACTGAGGGCAGATATTGGTCAACCCCTTGGAAAGCATTGCATAAAGTGCATTCAGAAAGAGGGAAAAACCATTTAAACACTGGCACACTGTGTGGTTGTGCAAACAAGAGCCTAGTCTTCCTGGCATCCACAAGCAACAGAAAGTAGAGGGAAAACCCCAAGGGCAATAATTCTAGGAGGGTTATCAGCACGTATCATTAAGGCACAGAAAAGATGGTCAGTTTGAAAAAAACCAGACCCCAAAAGAAGAGGGAGGTAGTGAACTGAAAGGCTGTGGCTTTAGGAAGACATGGCAGATGCAGGTTTTGGAAGACACGCTTCAAACTACCTATACCAGAAAGGCCAAGGCAGACACAAGGCAAGCTCCTCCCATCCACTTCAGTTGGAAGAGTTGAGAAAATAATGAAGAGCTCCATGTTCTTCCAGTGACCAAAGTGGCTTTTTAGCCTTTGGCTTGCAGTGTGTCAATGAACCTCGACGTGATAAGCCGCAGAACCACTCACCTGTCTATATAGCGAACGCTATTGGGGTGCCTCACGCTACTCAAGAGTTCAACCTCAGTTAAAACTAGCTCCCTTTCGTACTTTCTGTTGGAACAACAATCCTCTTGATGGCCACCTAAAAGGAGATTAAAAGCCACAGACTTGAGAAGTCTGTTGCACGGGACCACAGCGCACATGGAGCAGGTGTTTTTGGAATGATGGAGCCAGGGTGGGCCAAACTGCCTGGGATTAGACACCAGAGCTTCTTAACTGACAGGACAAGAGACGATTCCTCCACTCGCCCTTGTGTGCCAGTTACAGGACACGTGGCTAGAGACTATTTTGCCTTGTAAACTCTGGGACAAATGGTCTGCAAACAATCAATCCATAATGGGGGAAATCCATCCTAAAAGGTCACGGAGGTTTCACAAAAAAAATACAATCCCTGCACTTTCATACATCTTGAAGTTGATTTTGCTGTTCTAAAGAACGTTTTTTTAAACCCAGTTCCTCTTTGCAATTCTTTTCTGGGTTTGAAAAGGAAGAACCCATTCTAGGGTATTTTATGGATGTGCCCGGGGTTATGAGCAGCGCTCAGGGCCTTTCGATCCCTTGCAGACCTCCTGTGTAAGTGCACTTCCCAAGTGCAGCACGCAGCTGGGAAGGAGCCACAAGTAGCTGATGCATTAGCATAGTCAGTAAATAAGTCTGAGCAAAGGTGTCCTTTCTCTGAAAGATACCGCTGCTCTCCTTGCGTTCTTTTGGGGACTTAATAAGGACAAGGTCTGTCCAAACTGTGCGTTGCAGGCTGACACTTGTCTGCCCTCAGAGGAACAGTCTGTGCAGCAAAGATCTCGTGGCCACCCAGAGCTGTGGTCACAGCTCCCAGCGGAGGGGAAAGCACTCGAGAGCTGCAAAATCTGCCGGGGGTGCTGGCCCTTACCTGTCCTCCTGTGGCAATGTCAACTCCTCGGAAAACAGTTCCACAAGCCCTAGAAACAGAGCAGCAGCCAAGAAAGGAGAAGGCGTTTAGGCCCTGGGTGAGGAAAGCCAACCCAGAGAGCAGAGCTCTGCTGCCCAGAGTGTTTATAAAACACTCGGCTTCAGCCAGGCAGCCCAGCAGCCCAGCAGCCCAGCAGCCCTCTGCCATGCAGGGTGGCCAGGAGAAAACATAGGACATACTCCACGTCCTGCTCCTTGTTACAGGCAAGAGACTGCCAGCATCGAGTTGTCTTTGACAATGCCTTCTGACCACAGTTATTAATACTGATCAGGACTGACAGACAGGAGGATGTAAGCCCAGTGTCTGCCCATGTTTGCAGCTTGCCCGACTGCATGCTTGATATGACACCAGCAAAATCCCTGGCCCATGGTTTGGTGGAAGTAGCTGAGATTGGACTTACCCTTGGCCAATTTGCTGCTGTAAAGTGTATTTCTTCATAGGGTTCCCCTCACTCACAATGCCCTCTGAAGAAACAACGATGAAGATGCTCATGTGAAGCAGAGATACCACCTTCCAGCAGATCTGAAAGGCAGCCCCACTGTGCGGGGCTGTGAGCCCTTTGTAGTCAGCTGGTAACAACAGCAACAACAACAACAATAACCACAACAGCAGAGGCAGCTCCGACGCAGAGGTGGCTCCACAAAGACTGATTTTCCACAGTCTTTTGAGGGTTTACCTTGACAGGAAACTAAGCCCATGGAGGAATGCTCAGAGGAGACAGAAATCAGAAAAGAACAGGCACCAATGCAAGAGTTTGTTGTCTACAAACATTAAGGAGAGCTGGAGCAACAGAGCCCTTATTTTCTTGGAGAGAAACACTCCGTGTGATTCAGCCAAAGGTTTAGTGGTTTTGAATGCACTAAGTAAGTGCATTAAAAATTAAATTTTGACAATTAAATTGAGTTGTGGAATCTACTGTTGTGAACAAGTGCCATTTTCCGAACAGAAAGAATATTATCAGGTGTTTACAGGAGAGGATGGAATCTGCACAACCTTTCAACAATTTGACAAAAAAAAGCCTTTATGGTGTTCAAGAGCAGCATCTTAAGTTCTAATCCCTGAGGATGGGGCTTTAGAACTAGGACCCTCATCACTGATCAGCAGGCTGAGTTCTGAAGAGGACCTTGCCTGTGCCATTTGAAGAACCACACTGTTTGTCTTCAACCTTAGAGATTTCAGCAAAGTCTTGTACTCCAATGACTTGTGAGGAGTACAGGAGTTTAAAGAGAATTTAGGAACCCTAATATCTCTTGGGTTTGGCCCTCTGCACACAGGAGTTCACTAGGTCATTCACTAGGTCAAAGCCTTCTGCTCAACCAGAAACCAGCTCTGCCTTTGCCTGGAGCGTAGATGGAAGCTCAGGAAAACTGAATCCAGCCCCAGCTGCCCTCAGAGGCAGAAGGAACAGCCACAGTGCTCTGTTGCTTCCTCTCTTCCTTAGTAGAACTAAAGCTGACATGCATACCATGGACTGCTGTACCAGCCAGGAAATACATGATACGTACTGAGCTCAGCCAGGAAAAGTCGTGTTAGTGGGGACAGCGTTGGCGGCCGGTCTGTGAATTTCTTTGGAATGCTCTTCTTCCGAGCGTTGCCTTTGCCGGTGCTTGTGCTTGGCATTTCAGTGTTGGCAAAGGTGACTTTTTTAGGTTGTCGTGCTGCACCAGCACCAGGCCTCTTGAGGATCTGTGGCAAGAATTAGTTTATGTCAGAAAGGTGGCTTGCAGAGATGCCTGAGATCCTATTTCAAATGCAAACCCCTGGGAAGATGCTGTTGGCCACATGTCAGGCTCTTAAACTGTCTTTTGCTGCCCACTTCACCAAGTGAATGGACGAGAAGAAAAGAGTGGATTTACACGAGTTCATGGGCAGTTTCCTCTTCAATTTTCAGGCATTTTCTCAACTAGGTTGTGCAGAGGGGCAACTACCCTCTAGGGCACAGTTATTGCTGTGTGTCCTGCAAGGGACACTCTGACTCAACTTGGAAGTTCAGAACTGCTTTTCCAGGGGTCAGTGGCTGGGCTGAAGCACCATGTCATGGCAGCACTCCAGCCCTCACACTCTTCAGCCATGCATGGCAAGCACTGGCTGCTCAGGAACTTGCAGTTCTGAATGACACCAAAGGCAGTGCGTACCAAAGCTGGCACTTACTGTTTTTATCCCTTGAGGCATTTCTTTTCCAACAGCCAGAGGTTCCTTCTCCACTTCTTTCTCTTCAACCTCCTGTCCAGAATCAGAGGGGGCCAGAAGAGGTTCTGGTGCTGCTGTTGTGTCCTGGGGACAGTCAGTAGAGTCAGGGACAGTCACCATTCTGTCCCTTGCAAGGTTGGATAGTTACACACAATAACAAAAGGGTCATTTCACAAAAGGCCACTTTCTTGTTCAGTTTGCTTAGATTTTCTCAGTTAGGCTATTCAGACGGGCAGGTAACCCAGGGCACAGTTATTCCTATGTGTCCTGCCAGGGACACTGGCTCAGCTTGGAGTTTCAAAACCCCTTTTTGCAGGTGTCAGTGGTTGGGCTGAAGCACCATGTGATGGAAGGACTCCAGCCCTCACACTCTTCAGCCATGAAAAGCAAGCTTGCTCTCATCACAAGTTCTAAATCACACCAAAGGCAATGCTAATGTAGTCTGGCACTTACTGATTTAATTTCTTCAGGCTCTGCGGCTCCAACAACAGCCACGGGTTCATTGTCCGCTTGCTCTTTTTTACCCTCTTGTTCAGAAAGAGAGGGAGCCAGCAGAGGTTCTGGTGCTGGTGTTGTGCCCTGGGGAAAGTCAGTAGCGCCAGGGACAGTCACCATTCTGTCCCTTGCAAGGTTGGACAGTTACACACAATCACAAAAGGGTCATTGGACACAAGGCCACTTTCTTGTTCATTTTTCATGGTTTTCTGAAATAGGCCCTGTGGAGGGGCAGGTACGTCCAGGGGACAGTTTCTCCTGTCTCCTAGGAATCCTGCACGGCAATCTAAAGACTAAACAGGAAGGGTCAAACCCCCTTTTCCAGGTGTCAGGGGCTGGGCTGAAGCACCGTGTCATGGCAGGGCTACAGCCCTCACACTCTTCAGCTATGCATGGCAAGCACTGGCTGCTCAGGAGCTTGCAGCTCTGAATGACACCAAAGGCAGTGCGTACCAAAGCTGGCACTTACTGATTTCATTCCTTCAGGCTTGGCTTTGAAGTTTTCCTTCTCTGCTTGCTCTTCTTTCCCCTCTTGTCCGGAAACAGAGGGAGCCAGCAGAGGTTCTGGTGCTGGTGTCGTGACCCTCTCTGTAAGGAATCTCCTGGCTGCATCGAGCAGAGGACTCTTCTTGGTGAGACAATCAGATTTCTCTAAAAATGGATGCTGCCCAAAGGAAAAAACAAAGAAAGAAAGGAGCCATTACTTTCCAAACGCAGTTTCCCACAGGCTCCAGCGGGATCCCTCTGGTTACCAGCAATACACATCAGGAGGACTGAGGGCACCAAGACTGGAGATTAGTAGGAGAGGAGGCCTCCTGATGCCTCTGAGTTTAGCTAATGACAAAGCCCATCCCTGGACAGCGCTTTCACCTGCAGCCACTTTACCTGCAGAAGCTGCCTGGTAGGCCATCGGGGCCTCACATTCCCACACAGGCAAGACAGCAGGTAGGACTGGAACACAGGCGGCGGATTTCTGGGAGTCTCCAGCTGGGGTGGCATGTCCTTAGGCTTGGGACAAAGGAAACACAAGACAGCCATTAACATGCACTTGGTCCTACGGGCCTCAGTTCCACAGTGCGCATGTCCCAGGCCAATTTAACTCTCTAGTAAATTAGGGGAGTTGAAATCCCTCCACAGTCCCAGCTGCCTCTCAGTGGCAGAGCATTACATCACACTGTCCCAAATTTGCTCTCTTTACCAACTAGTTAGACAGTGCTGCATATTGCTCTGACTTAGATGTCCCACCATGGCTAAAAGCAGCAAACAATCTGCTGCTGCAAACTTAGCCCTTCCTCTGTTTAAAAGCTCTTGAACAGAAAATGAGAAAAGAGCCAGGGATCCCTTGGCTGCTTCTGCTGCTGCTGCAAAGGCACTGACGTGGCCTTTCTTTCATGGACTTGCTTTCGGCCTCTCAGGCTGGCACTCTGTTGGAGCAGGCCAAGCTCACAGCTCGCTCCATGATTCTTAAAAACTAGGAACGGCAAAGCTTCCTTTTCCACTCACAGAAGGACGGGCTGCTCTGTGTCCACCTCCATATCCACTGGTGATTCCGTCTGCAGTGGGCAAGGGAAAAGGAACCAGACGTTGTCAGAAAACTGCCTCTTGTGGGGAATCCCATCACACAAGGCAACCCAAATAAAGAGCATTTTTCTTTCACAACCTCTCTCCAGGAGCAAACAGTTCTTTTGCTCAGCAAGCAAGAGAAGAGGACAAAAACCCACATTCATCTTCTTCTACAGTTTCATGTCTATTTTTAATGCTATTTCCCAGGAAATAAAACAAATGGAAACTCCATCAAGCAAATGCAAATTGTTCATTAATTGTTCATTGTTCTTTAGCTGAAGAGCTAAAGAAGTTTCCTCTTCTTTTTTTTTTCTTTTTCTGTTCTGTTGGTTTTGGGTTTTCTTTTAATAAATGACAAGCATCAGTTCTCTTTAGCTTGCTGAAAATGGTTTCCCAGAAAAACTGTCCAAAAAATCCCCTCTAGCCATTCTGACATAGCACACGAACAGCTCCTGGGTTCAGGAGCCTGCACTGTTTGGAAGTTGGCATTTTATCTTAAAGGTCATTGGTGTGATCAAATCCTTTAGTTATGGAATTTAGTAAACAGGATGCTTTCCCCTCAGTTCTAGAGATAACTGAACAGTTTTTAGAAGAACTTCTGAGAAGCTCTCCCAAGCCTGCATTTTGGAAGTCGTACTGGTTGAACCAGCAAAGTGAGGAAATTACAGACTCCACAGGCTATCCAGTGGAGGGTACAGAACCCCCTCAAGTTCCATTCCAAATGCTGTCCACACACAGACCCCCCCCTTTTCAGACAAAGCTGTTGACAGGAGTTCTACCAAACTAAGAGTATCTTAAGGGCAGTTTTGTTTCTAAATCATCTCAGTCCCTAAGGAAGAGCATAAAGAACACAGCCATGCCAAAGCCAGGTATGCTGCCCCCAGGAAAAACACTACTCACCTCTCGGAAATCCGTCATCAGACTGGACCTGTCTGGAGAAAAATATAAATTTGATGAAAAGAGCACAAAATCATGAACTGTAGCACAGATTGCCGAAACATTTCAGCAAAGCTGTGCTACAGTACAAGGGGGAGGGAAAAGAAAAACCGTCTCTAGTTAGGAAGCTCTCCGCTGAGAGCTCCTCGAGCCGTAAACTCCTCTTGGATGCCCGTTCGCAAGCTCTCCGCTGAGAAATCCTCAATCTGATGACTCCTCTGCGATGAGCACACGACGAACTGCACCGCAAGCCGAGGCCCTTGGTGCCTGAATGAGAGCGTTCCACGGACACTGCAATGGCCACCCAGCACTTCAGTGACATCACAGCGACAGTGGGCCAACAGTCCTGTGACATCACAGAACCAGCCGTTCAAGGTTCCCCACGCTGCAATGGTTTGGGTGGCTTCTTGACCCCCGGAATGTGAATCTTGCTCTCCTGTTGAGCCTGAGCTCCCTTTCTTGCTGTGACTTGTCAGCTTACCTCCCGATGTAAAGCTCACCTTTCTGCCTAAAACTCATCTGGAAGTCAATTCTGCTCTTCCATGGAATAATGATTGAGGCTTAGCTTGTTTTCTGGTGATTCTTTGAATGGATACAGAAACCAGGTGTCAGAAAACAGGCTGAAGGGTCAAAGGCTTGGATGAATTCCTGACCATCTACGAGGGAGGGTGGCATTTGAAAAGTGATCCACCCACTTAAAGCCCCGGCTCTACACTGAAACGATATTGAGGACAAGCGGTTTAAGTTTTTCTGTGGGAAAGGGATCTCACTTGTACAGGCTGACTGTCAAGAAAGGGGACAACCCTCATGGATGCTGCAAACCCTCATGGATCACCCGGCTGTTGTAGGATGGTTTCCTTTCAACTGCCATCTCTGGGAGTTGGCTACCAGCGTCTGTCCTCGGTGCTTTCAAATAGCAAGTATCTAGTGCTTGGGAGTAGGAGCTGCCACATGCACTGTGAACAGCATCAGGACTCTGCATTTTAATTCTCACAGTCTTCGAGGCCCGACTCTTGACTTGTTTGGTCAGGACTTGACTCTTGATATTTTGACTCTCGAGGTAGATGCTCCCAGGAGTGCTGGAAGCAATAGAACTTTTTAAATAGTTTTAGTTATTGGTTTTAATTAACCTTGTAATTGGTTGTTTTTAACACACGTAAGTGGTGTGTTAGGCCTGTTAGGACTTCTAGCAAGCCTTCAGCAGAATTGAACAGAAGCTGCCATTGTGAGAACACAGCTTGGGAAAAGTACTACAACTCCAAGTTTTGTTAAGCTAACCTCACTGGGCTTCAATGAACAAAGCCTAGGAGAGAAGGATGTACTGTTGAAGTTGCACATCTGGAATAGAGAATTTATGGACCACAAGGATGTTTTCCAGCAGCCAGAGGATAAAGAAGGCGCTAACAAAGACTCGGTCGATGTGTTGGAGCGGCCCTAGCAGAAGAAAAAGATACTAAAAAGACTAAAACTGTGGACTAATTAGCATGGGAAGTGGGAATCCATAACCAATAGAAGATGGAATATTACTCATGAAAGAGAACTGTGTAGTTAGAACCAAAAAACATTAATTGCTTTGTTTGTTAAAGATGGAAAGATAGGTGAAAAAGTTTTGAATCCGTGTCTGTGTGGAGGCCGCTGGCCAGTCACCCACAGCCCTCAGCGCTGTGAATAAAGTAACGCCTTGCTTTTTAACAGTAGCAATGCAGGGTTTGAGGGTTCTGTTATCCGAGGATTTCAGAGGTGTTTGGCAACAGTAGCTGACTCCAGAAGAGTGAGATTCCTCCCCGGCAGCCCTCACGGCTCAGCCCTCGCTGTCCCAAGCTGGGCTTCTTCCCCTTTTACCGTGGAGAGGCTTGGAGGGCATTCAGAACAGCTGTGATTGCCTGACATGGACAGCATTTGTTGGGAATCCCTCAGGGACACGTCCGTGTTCCACACGTGGCAGGGGAGCCCTTGGAGCAGCTGTCAGAGTGTGGGTGCCCCCGTGGGTGCTTCCTGCCCGTTCTCCCCCCTTTGGCCACTTCTCCCATAGCCACTCAAGTCAGACTTTCTCCAAGAAAGTTCTCTGCCCAGCACTGAGCTCCTGGTGCCCCTGCAAGAACCAAATTCCCTTAGGCTTGTGGGAAACCTACAGGGTTCGGAACCCTCAGTGGACATGGAGCTCTTAAATCCTTCTCCTATCCAACTTCTGTGTGCGTGTAAGATTTACTGGGCCCTGAATAGCCTTGCTGTCTGCTACAGTGGAATATCCAGGGCCCACCAGCGGTCCGTGTGAGGGGTCTCTCTCTTTGCTGCCTGCTGAGGGAAGGTGCTGAGAGAGTGCGCGTGCTCCGAGAGCGAGGTGAAGCGTTCAGTGAGAGGCAGACTCTAAGCCTTCGTCCCCGACGAGCACCCGAGAGAAGTGGGCAGGCGCCAGAAGGCGTGTCCCGAGATTGCCATAGAACAGCGCCCACTCTGGGGTAGTTCATGAATATGTAAACCCGTGCGGTGGATCTGGATGACCTACGGGGAGAAAACGGGAGCCGTGAGGGGGAGCGGTGGCGCGTGTCAGGTGGAGTCATCCGCCGCGCGTCCGGCAGCGTAATAAAGAAGTAGCGGCTTAATAGCGCCTGTGGCTCTTGAGTTTTATAGCGTCGCCTTTTCCCGGCATCAGTGAGGCCTCAGCTGAGCTGGGGTGACCCCCAGGCTGAAGCAAAACCGCTGGGGGCTGAAGCAGCAGGTACAAGTGCTGAGATGAGAATGGCTCTGGGCTTAGACAAAACCGCTGCAGCTGAGGGGGGGGGGGCCCAGTTCTGAGGCAGAAATGGCTGTGGGCTGAGGCAAAAACTGTGGGCTGAGAGAAAAATTGGTGTGGGCTGAGGGGAAAACACCTGAGGGCTGAGGCAAATAGTTGCCGATGAGGCGGGGCGGCCCCCAGACTGAGGCAGCAGCGGCGACGGTTCTCAGCCTGGGCCATGGGGTGGGGCGGGGGGAAGAGGCCAGGCACTGAGCACAGTGGCCAGGAGTCTCCCTACAGCTCCCCGGCACCACGCGGTCCCGCTCCCAACTTGAAGGAAGCCCCAGTTCCGCCCCCACCCCCATTCTGTTTTTCCTTTAATTTTTTCCTGTTCCCACACAAATGATACATATATACACACTACATCTACACACTATATCTACACGCTATTTACACATTCTCTCTCTCTCTCTACACACACACACACGTATGTACATTATCCATGTATAAGGGAGCATTATGTAAGGGGCTATAGTGCAGGAGAGTTATGGGGTGTTGTGCAAGTGCCCTAGACAGTACAGAGTCCAGGTATGCCCATAGTGCTGTAACACACTGTTATAAGTAAAATGAAACTTAGGCTAAAATATAGTAGCAAAAAAATTTATTAAGATTTATATAAATTGCAAATAAGCAAATCAACTGCCGGGGACCCCTGCTCCATTCACGGCCAGCAAAGCAGTGGACAAAACCAGTATTTTTTATACTATTGTCAATTCCCTTCCCATAGTCACTTATTATCCTTCTGTTGGATCCGAGTTCGCAAGTCTGGATCTGGTTGGTTCTTTTCAGGCTCGCTTCAGTTGCCAGGTGCATTAGTTCATCCGTCCTTGAGGCCTAGTGTGTAGGCCTCTCCTGATGTTCATTTTAGATACTTTTTTATCGTCTTCGTTCTTGACCCTTTGATCCTTGTCCGTTCCTTCGTTACTTTAAGCGTACACTTTTAGACAATATACAAAAGACTTATTCAGAAAGGCATAACAACTTGTTTTGTCAGCTTAGGAACTGCAGCTGCAGGACTATCGGCTTATAGTACTGACAGATTAATTGCCCATTCTGCAACTTACAGTCCACTGGCCTTAACAGAACCTTGATTTCAATTATACATATATATATATATATATAAATATAACATGGAATACTATTAAAAGAGTAAATTACTACAACTATTACTACTGCTAATTTGATGAGTAAATGATGTTACAACTACTAATCTATTACAACACTATCTATATACAACGGTCATAATTCTACAGTACATTGTGTGTCTATATATTGTATAAATTTGCACACCCCCCATATAATGCTCCCACATTTAATAATCTCCCTGATGTCAGTTGTGCCGTTTTCATGGGGAGCCTCCAAGCCATGAGGATCCGCCCTTTTGTGGGGCCTCTCCCAGGGAAGGCTGTCACCCTCTGGTCAGCCTCAGTTCCCAGGGCAGAACTGGGATGCCTAAAGGACACTCACCTGAGCACAAGGCTGTGGAAGAGCCCAGCTGCCTCCCCCTCTGTCCAGAGTGGCACAGACACTGCCGACCTTTCCCAGGAGCTACGAGGCAACCAAGAGGTCAGGAGGCATCGCCAGAAACGACTCCATCACTCTGCTCTCCTTTGCCCTTCTCGAGTGCTGCGCAGACCCAAGGTGGCAAATCCCATCATCCGTGCATTTCCATGCCTGGCCACGATTCCCCTCTGAGCAGCCCACAGCCAGTTTGTCTCTGAGTCTGGAAGATTAGTCTGGTCCCAGAAAGATGCAAGCACCCCGGGCTGGGCTCCTTCCAGCCTGGCTCTGCGCATGCTGAGGCTGCTCTGCGCTCTGCCAGGCTCTGCGGGGGCTCAGCCCCTCACACTGCTGCTCTGAAAGCCTCGCATCAGACGTGCCCTTTCGGAGCACATGGGCTGACCTTCTGCTTTTTCAGCTGAGGAAGACTCTCATCCAGGCAGAGATTGCAAGTAGTCATACAAACCCAGTTGTCAAGAGCTCAAACACTCTACGTCCCAGTTGAAACCTGTACCCAACGGGGTGTTTGGTCTGCCCCACTCTCCATCTGGTTGTGTCTGGACTTGCAACTGCACTTTCTTCCTCATATAGAAGTACCACGACTGGGCAGAAGCAGCCAGTGGGATGTATTGCAAAGGCAATGTGGTCTGGAGCTGATGAATGAAGAAACCCTTCCCCAGTTCCAACCATACCAAACCCCCATCAATACTTCCCAGCTATGATAACAACAAAAGTTTATTTAAAATGAAGTGGCTGCAAAGATCAGAGTAGATATTGGCTATTTTCCTAGTCATTGTTTACTCTGTGCCTCCTTTGCCAGTGGAGGCATTTCCATGTCGGGAAAGGACTTCTTCAGGTTGTGGTGCTGCAGCAGCAGCTGCCATTGCAGAGCTCTTGGGATCTGTGGCAAGATTAGTTTGTCGGAAAGGTGGCTTGCAGATGCCCTGAGATCCTAGTTCAAATGCAAACCCTTGGAAGATGCTGTTGGCCACAAGTCGGCTCTTAAGCTGTCTTTTGCTGCCCACTTCACCAGGTGAATGGACGAGAAGAAAGAGTGGATTTACACGAGTTCATGGGCATTTCCTTCCTCTTCAATTTTCATGCATTTTCTGAACAAGGCTGTTCAGAGGGCAGATACCCCAAGGGCACAGTTATTCCGATGTGTCCTGCAAGGGACACTGACTCAGAAGTTCAAACCCCTTTTCCAGGTGTCAGCGGATGGGCTGAAGCACCGTGTCATGGCAGGGCTCCAGCCCTCAGAATCTTCAGTCCCAAGAGCAAGCATTGTTGCTTGTTGTCTGCTCAGGAACTTGCAGCTCTGATTGACACCAAAGGCAGTGCGTACCAAAGCTGGCACTTACTGATTTCATTCCTTCAGGCTTTGCTTTGACGTTTCCTTCTCCACTTCTCTTCTTTCTCCTCTTCTCCAGTAAGACGGAGCCAGCAGAGGTTCTGGTGATGGTGTTGTGAGCCTCTCTGCGCGGGAGCTCCTGGCTGCATCGAGCAGAGGACTCATGTTGGCGAGACTATCGGATTTTTCTAAAATGGATGCTGCCCAAAGGAAAAAACAGAGAAAGAAAGGAACCATTACTTTCCAAATGCAGTTTCCCACAGGCTCCAGCGGGATTCCTCTGGTTAGCAGCAATACACATCAGGAGGACTGAGGCCACCATCTACACCTCCAACTTCATGTCCAGGACCTTGCTATCCAGGCAAACATGGCCCATAAGGCCATTACAATTTCTCAAGGTGTCTTCAGCAAGGACTTTGCCTTGCCAGTGCTCGGGAATGCCACTTGCTGTCTCGGGCCTTTTTCCATTTCAGAAAACTCAAAGGACTCCCTTAGTTCGTCTTCTCTAAAGACTTGGGCTATTTTAGGTGTGAAAAATATGAGGCATAAGCCCCTCCTCGGGAAATTCCCGTACCTCTAAGCAAGGTCATGCCAGGAGATGCAGGCCTGTGTGTTGTTCTGAAAGCACTGAGGTGGAGGTTCTCAGCACCCAGACAAGCAGGGACACAAGGGGCAGAGCGCTGATGGACTCAGCTCTGGCTTGCAGGGAGAGCATGTCTGCATTCCCCCCCTGCCCCTCCCTGTGCTGGCTGCCACCTTCCTTCCCAGCAGGGACAGCCCAGTGGCACCTTCTGCAGCTCCCTCTCTCTGCCACAAAACCTGCCAGAACCCTGGAGCCTTCTGGCCTGCTTGAATGTGCCAGGCAGCAAATGGGGCTGGGACAAGGCCCGCTCAGCTGTCCCTCCTTGGTGGCAGAAACCTCGAAGAGTGGGGCAGGAGGACAAGCTGGTCCCCCTTTGAGGCTCACAGTGACTCCCCCAGCCCCTTCTTCTCCCGGCCATTAATACTCCGACCACTTGGCTGGGACTGCTTCCTTGGGTCCCCCTCCAACACCATTTCAGCCTCTGGACCTGCTATTATTCTACTCCAGGTCTTTTTGCCACCAGGTACAACCAAGTGTCCTCCCAAAGTACAAGCCAGGGCCACAGACAGGACCAGATGGTGGAAGACCTTTCCTCGGAGGAAAGCCAGACAGATGGCACTGGAGAAGAGAAGGTGCCAGGGACGGCTTATTGTGGCCTTTCAGTCCTTCAGGGGCACATCTTTTTGCAGGGCCTGTTGCAATGGGACAAAGGGTCATGGTTTTCAAGTGGAAGAGGATAGATTCTGGTTACATCCAAGAAGTCATTGTTTAGAATGAGGGTGCTAAACACTGGCACAGAAGTGGATACCCCACCCCTGGTCAGGTGGGACAGGGCTCTGAGCACACCTCTAGTTGAAGATGTCCCTGCTCGTTGCAGGGGGTTGGACTAGATGCCACTTAAAGGTCCCTTCCAAGCCAAATTATTCTGTGATGCTACTTAGTTGTCATTTGCAAAGCACCGAGACTGGAGATTAGTAGGAGAGGAGGCCTCCTGATGCCTCTGAGTTTAGCTGATGACAAAGCCCATCCCTGGACAGCGCTTTCACCTGCAGCCACTTTGCTTGCAGAAGCCCTGGTAGGCCATCGGGGCCTCACATGCCCGTTCAGGCAAGGCTGCAGGAAGGAACGAACACAGGCGGCGGATTTCTGGGAGTCTCCAGCTCGGGTGGCATGTCCTTAGGCTTGGGACAAAGGAAACACAAGACAGCCATTAACCTTCCCTCCCCGAGGAAGAGCTCCAGCAAAGTCCTTGCTTTCTGAGAGTTTGACCTGGGGCTTCTCCAGGAGCCGTAATCAACACTAGACAAAACAATACTGCTAAAATATTAGGACTTGCAGTCTGAATGGCACCAAGGCAGTGCCTACCAAGCTTTCATTCCTTCAGGCATTACTTCTCCACAGCCACAGGTTCCTTCTCCACTTCTTCCTCTTCGTTCTCCTGTCCAGAGTCAAGGGAGCCAGCAGAGGTTCTGGTGTCGCTGTTTGTCCTGGGGACAGTCAGTAGAGTCAGGGACAGTCACCTCTGTCCCTCGCAAGGTTGGGATGTTTCACACCACTTAATCTGCTTACCCATGAGAAACCAGCCTAGACATGCACTTGGTCCTACGGGCCTCAGTTCCACAGTGCGCATGTCCCAGCCAATTTAACTCTCTAGCAAATCAGGGATTTGAAATCCCTCACAGTCCCCGCTGCCTCTCAGTGGCAGAGCATTACATCAGCATTGTCCCAAATTTGCTCTCTTTACCAACTAGTTATACAGTGCTG